>NW_027175909.1:4090000-4215000 GCF_023055335.1 Clinocottus analis
AGCTGGTGAACGGGTACCAATCCCCTCAGCCCTCACTCCCACTGCCCAACTCATCTATTATTGAAGCTGACATAATTGCATGGGGGGAGGAGGGGGAGGGGGGCATCATCCACCAATATCAAGACTCCCAATATAAAAGGCCTTTAAATAATTCAACAATATGCCCACCCCACGCTGGGAAGTGGGGGATCTCTCACATGATGAGATCATGGTCCCTCGGACGCAGGAGGGCGTGGGGGCGTGTCCGTGCATTTACGTTTGTTTGTGCACATATGGGATGAGTTGCTGGGGGGAAGTGACAGAGCTGTGACCTCAAAGCTACATACCACTGTCTAAAACCACCTTCATTAATCAAGTGCTGCGTGTGTGTGTGTGTGTGTGTGTGTGTGTGTGTGTGTGTGTGTGTGTGTGTGTGTGTGTGTGTGTGTGTGTGTGTGTGTGTGTGTGTGTGTGTGCATTTGTAAAAGATAGAAAGAAGAAGAAGAAAGAGGAGTGGGGGGGGGGGGGCAGTGTTATTCATTTGTATTCAAGTAAACTTCAGGCATCAGCATATACTGTGATTACAGGTTAGGCAAATTGCTAAGCATGATTGATTGTGTCTCATTGTTGGGATAACGTGTGATCTGTGACCGATTGATTATGCCTCGCTGCACCCAATGCCTCATTTGAATATTAACAAACTACTCCTCCTGTGTTGCTATGAAATGTCATCAAGTTATTCCTAATTTTTGAGATGAAAATGATACCCAAGAAATCATCTTAGCCTTAACTGCACTGGCACGTCATATTTATTTATTATAAAAAAGATTTTTCCACAGTGACCTTTTAGGGAACAGAGGTCGTTAGCTGTTGGTTTTGCATGTTACAGCCTGACATTTAATGTCATGATTCATATTGTTCTAATTGTATTGTGCCTCAATTCTCATGGGCTGTTCTTGTTTATACAAACAACAGTTAAGGGGGACACAAACACCACAACAAATGATATTTACAACCTTCTTGTCCCGTTTAAAAGGAGCGCTTGAAGGTGGCGCATTCTTTTCTTTCACTGAAAATCCGCTCTGGAGCCGCCAGATTTGCAGTTACCAATAATTGTACGCATGTGTGTGTGTGTGTGTGTGTGTGTGTGTGTGTGTGTTTGTGTGTGTGTGTGTGTGTGTGTGTGTGTGTGTGTGTGTGTGTGTGTGTGTGCAAGTATTTGTGAGAGCAGTGATAAACACAGACAGCACAACAATCTATTTTTGTCCACAGCGGTCTAAACACAAGAGTCAGATATTTGACGGCTCCAGTCGGCACAGTTTCAGCGGTGATGGAGATATCAGGGCTCATTTTCCAGCCTTCGCAGGAAGCAATTCGCTGCCATTCATTCCTGTGCTGCATGAAAAACAACTTCCACGGTGCAAGACAATCCATCACAACAACTATCAAGCCTGCATTCGCTCTGTTTTGTCGTTATCTCAGTGTGCTGAGTTGAGTATTTTCATATCATTGTGCACATTACATTAGCGTCTGTTTACTGTCGATCACTGGACTTGACAGGAAGAGACGAATCGTTGCCTCACTTGCTAGCTTATCCTATTCATTCATTCATTTCAGAGGTGAACTTTCTTAGCCAGGGCCCTGGTCAGTTTCTGAACATCTGACGCTGCTGAAACATCACATGCATTGAAACATTTTTAGCAAATCAGATGCAGAGAAACAAATAGGATGGAAGTTTAAATGACACCTGTATGCTCTGGAGGGTTGGAGCCTAAACTGAGCTGCATTTGTGTGTACAGTCGTAGAAAACAGTGCAAAGGTCGTGATTGTTTCAAGGCCAAAAGGAAACATGTTTGATCCTAAGAACTGCTGCCACTGGTTCGCACGCAGCTCACGGAGCTCATCCTTGTCAAAATGTCCCTGTCGATGTAACAGTGCAACAGATGTGGACGCATCACCCACACCGGGTAAAATCCTTCCCTTTCTCAAGTGCTTTAAGTGACAATACCACTCATGCAATATCACTAAAACTATCAAACACTGACTGATGTGTAAAGTCAGCTGCATGACCAAACAGCCAAACTTTACCGGGCTCCTGCAGGGCTCCTACAGGGCCCATCAGCCTCCCTTAGCTAATAAACAGTAATGACCTGCTTCCCAACACGTCTCGGAGCCTCCCTTCGTGTCGGCGTGGTGATGAGGACAAAACAGCGGAGCCAGCAGAAAGAGGCTGCGCCTGGGGTGGCCCGGTAATTACTGTTAATTGGTTTAACATGGGGATGGATGGAGAGAAGGATGAGGGGAGAGAGGGGTGGAAGGAAGAGTCGAGTTCTCGCTCCGAGCCCCGTTTGATGTGATGTCGGGTATGTTATCGCAGCTCTCTATCAGTAGCATGAGCTAATGTGGAGGAGTGGGAAGGCGAGGTTACACATGCAGGGCGGCGAGTGCATCGGCAGTCTGGTAAACAAGCATCGGCTCGTACCGGCACGAACATCCATGCATACGGATACACGTAGCGTTAGCATTAAACCACAAACTAACGCTGGCATCGATGCAACGGGTGTGAGGACACAAAGACCATTTATACTGTTAAAAAATAAAATAAATCAAGGTATGCAAGGAACAAGTGTGAATACATTGAACACATGCAGACGTCAACACACTTTACTGTAAAACCCACACACACTCGGATTACACGGAGCCTGAGGGGAGCCTCTCACCCAGATAAGACAGGCAGTCTGAGAGCCATTTACGACCAATTTGATGCATAGTGAGCCTCCTATCAGTGGTTGTGTGGGCAGAGAGGGATGAGGTGTGGAGTATTCCCCACTCCGCTCCATGCTAATACCCTGACCATAACCTCATCAACAAGCCCTGGACATCTGCACAGTGCTGCACTGTAATCTTCCTGAGAGACGCAGGGATAGAGAGAGAGAGAGAGAGAGAGAGAGAGAGAGAGAGAGAGAGAGAGAGAGAGAGAGAGAGAGAGAGGGAGAGAGAGAGAGAGAGAGAGAGACAAAGAACAGCAGATTTTAGATGAAGATGAAAGAGACACTTTGGACCAAAAGCTGCAGTGTGGGTGTGCAGATAAAACAAAAGAGAGGATGAATAAAAGAGGGAGGAGGGTGACCCATAAGTTACCCAAAATACTTTCTTCTTACTTACTGCGATATAATTCACAGCACTGATACTCAAACTGAGGTCATCTGCATTGACAGTGTAAACAAAAAGAACAATGTGACCAATTATAGGTTGTTTTTTACTCTGATTCGCTATTTGCGATGCCTTATTTCTTATATAGGAAATTCTCTCACTTGAGTTGTTGTTACAGAAAGAAAGTGAAAGTCATTGAGTAAGCAGAGCAGGATTGTGATGACATTGAAATAGCTTTGATCCTGATGTGATTGGAAAAAGGCAACCTTCTGATCCAGAGTTGAACACACTAGTGTTGTGTGACAACATCCTCACAGCAGACAGCAGAGCGTAGCTTGTGAGAACACCGTCAGGTGTGATCCACATTGGCTGAGCGACACCTTTCCCACTTTGTATCCTTTCCTTCCTCTTTTTCTCTCAGACTGCACATTTCAGTGTGAGGCCAGTGTGAGTGAGAAAAAGCTGAAGATGCCCTGTAGAGTTTGCTTGTAAACAAACACAGTTATGTGCAGTGCTTCGCACATTAAAATAATTGAATACATGTATCCCTGAGGCTTAAAAACATGTGTTGAATGCATTTCCTTCCTCATGAAACCTGCACCGTTTACATGGGCTACTCTTCCCCCTCTCCACCGTCGGTCACCTTGGTCGATCGGTGAAATAGCATGAAATCCATAAAGACATGGCCATTCTGAGGTTAGGCTAGTTTCACCCACCACAATGGGCAATTTAATATGCAGACCAAGCTAGCGCCTGATGAGATATTTACAGCTAACACATGCACTACTCTTTTGCGGGAATGTAAATCATGTCGTGTGTGTACATACACACCTGTTAGCTTGAGAGACAAGCAAAACAGGAAGCTGCTCTCCAACACACAGCCATAGCCCCACACGGGAAAACCTCCAAAGCTACTAAATACTAAATACTTAGACTCATACACATGAGAGACAGCCGTTACAGTATGTGTGGTATCGGGGTCAATTAACAGACAACTAACCAAAGCCGCTGTACGGGACCGAGACAAACCCAAACAGAAGCTGAGCGACCGTCTCACACGAGACACAAGAGGGCTCTGGCCGGTGTCCCTTCGTTGCACTCAGACGCCAGAGTCCTACTCTGAGTCACACGGGTCGTAAGCACGGCCACCGCTGACACTATAAAGACAGGTCTCCTCTACTTAGTTTTACGACTACTCCAATACACGCAATCAGCCGTAAAATCCCCCCTCACACAAAAGAGCCCTCCAATAAGCTTCTTGTGGAGCACAATAAAACCCCGCCGCCCCCGGGCACGAAACAACTGCTTCTCCTCAAGTCGATTTATGTCCCAGCCTCTCTCGTTGGGCGATGGGAGAAGAAAGAAAAAACAAACCGCTATGTCTTTATGTATCTTTTTCAGGACAAGGGGGCCATCGCAATGAGTGGTGGTGGAATCAGCTGCTGTAAAACATGATGGTAGGCTGATCGGTAAATAGGCCCGTCAACCGGACTCCTGACTTCTGAGTGCAGACACTTTGCTGGAGGCCGTCACCAGGATAGCAGGAACAAAGTTCATGCGAGTATACCTTTCATAAGCGCATTACAATGTACGTCAACAGTTATGACTCAGCGTAATCGTTTCCCACTGGTGTTTGCTCATATTTGAGAGAACGACACAAAGAGCACAGGGCGTCAATAACTCAGAGAGTCACGACGCACCGAGCTATCGTCATGCGGAGCAGAGGCGAGAGGCTAGCACATTGATAGCCATTACATCAGCGACATCATACCAAGCCCCATTGGGTTTAACAGTCACAGGTAAGTCACAGAACATATCCCCATCGCCAATACAGCTTAAGTGCAACGTCAACTTTATGGTTAAACAGCTTTCACACTGGATATCAGTGTAAAGTAGATGTCTGTATAGTGCGACAGGAGATCATGAGGCTGTATTTTGTGTGACGGTGGATTTATATGACTGCCCTTAATCGGGACAGCTTTATAAAGTCTCACTCTCGAGTCAACAGAGACGATCTCCAAACGTTCTGCGTCTCGATGCCACTCAGTCTGACGGATGCCGAGGGCCAGCGCCACGTGGTGAGTGTCGGGGCAACGTGACTGCACGTAACCCTGACTGACACTGAGTAGGTGGGACACGTGGTAAATCCTGCTGTGAAGAGTCGTTCAATCTGCTTGACACAGAGTGTCTCTCCTCTAGAAAGTTCATTATTCCATCGTTTTTAGCTTCGCCTTACACGCCTATTAACAGGTTTCTCCTAAGTCCTCTCTCCATCTATTGACAATCCTCACTCTCCTCATCCCTAAAGCTTGCAAGCACAATGCCGGTTTTAACTGGGATAAGAGACAGTGGTGATGGCTGCTTGAGTTCATCAGCAGAGGGATAAGCCTGAAAGTTAACCAGCGGCGGGCCGTTAGGCTTTCGATGCGTAAGCTCTCAGAGCTGTGTAGTATCGTCGATGAGCGATGCTTCAAAGATGTGCACGGTGGGAGTCGAGAGGGGCTTAGTGCTTTATAGGACTGGAGTTGTCGGAAGTTTTCTAAAGTGCGCCAAGTGGAGTTTTTCTTTACGGAGGGAAGGGAGAGACAGTCTTTTAGAAGGGATGAGTTAAAGGACTCAGTGCGTTTTCATGATGGTATCAATTCAAATTTTGCTTTAGTCGGACTATGCTCTCTTTCGGGGCAACTGCTATTATCCTAATATACATGGCAGAGAATAATGAATCAGTGAATCTTTGGCCGAAAGCATGTCATATCCAAGGTGGCGCTGTTTTCATTACATGTAGTGGTGATACAGCCATCTCCGCTTGACCTCTTCACTCTTCATAATGGAGAGAACCCCGCTAGCTTCGGTGGTTGTCGGGGAGCTACCGGAGAGCAAACGGGGAACTAGCAACAGCGCTAGCTGGCTACATCAGGGAGCTAGCAGAGACACCCACCGAAGGTAGTATCGGCTCGTAACCCGACTTTTACGTTTGTTCGTTTCTGTCGGCCGTGACAACTTATCGTCTCTTTCGACTTCCGGGTCACGACCTGTGAGGGAGGGAGGGAGGGAGGAGGGCGGCGGGATCTTCAGCATGCGCAAAGACGCGTAGTCCAGTTCCTAATCCAATTCAGCATTTACGTGCCGCGATGTCCGAATTATCAACCGAGTCGAATCGAGTAATCTAGGGGTGTTAATCGGATCGTAGTCGGACCGCAATTATTCGAACAAAGGTGTTTACATGAACGGGATAATTCTATTTCAGTCCGATTAAGACAGTAATTTGAATGCATGTAACCACGGTCACTGATGTGTAAACTATCAGAGTGGCTGATGAAAGTGGTTTGTGCTCTTCTTAAGTCTGTGAGCAGGATTCACTCATAAAAGAAGAGCAGACCTCAGATCGGTCAGGGAGAAACTTTGACAATGTGACACTGCAGTTCCTCTAAAGTCCAGCAATGGCCCACAAACACTTGCACTTCGAACAACCATTAGAACCCATTTATAAACACACTCCCTGGCTGAGAAGTCTGATTTATGAACAGACTCACGCAAACCATTAAGGTGAGGCTTGAGAGTGCGGATCCTGCTCCCCTGCTGCTAGGTATTTTACAGTGCGGCTGCTATAAAGCAGGGTGAATCACATACTGTACAGCCGGTATGTGCCCATAGAGGCCAGGCCTAATGTAAAGCATAACAGCAGAACTGCCAATAGACAAAGGAAATCCATTTGGAGCCATTTCACGCATGGCGTAAGGTAACTAGCCAAGGAGGAGGAGAGGAAGGACAGTGGATAATAAATGGGACATTCTCAGGAGAAAGACAGTCTTCCCACTCTTTCCACATTAAGGTGACGACAGGAGAGAGAGAGGGAGAGGGAGAGAGAGAGAGAGAGAGCAAAGCCTGGTTTCTTCCCCATGCCTGACATGCTATTTCTGATGAAAGCAAGCCTGTAAGAACTTCAGCAGCCCTCTGAGCAAATTTAGCTTTTCACTTCCACGGCAAGTTTGTTCAAGTTTGCAGCTTTTTTTACTTTGCAAATTCAGTAGCATGCACCTCCGTGTGAAGCATGAGCCCGTCTGAAGAGGAAGAAGAGAGAGCTTTGAGTTACTCCGGCTGTGATGAGAAGTCCCTCGACTTGGCTTCTAAAAGAATCGATGAACATGCGTGGAGATCTCAGGATATGGACCGGTGCTGCTGAATGGCCCATGTCATCAACATGCCTCTGAGCACACAGGCATGCTTCAGCAGCAGAGTAATGCGATATCCCTGAAATGTGGAGGAGCAACGGACATGTTTTTGATCCTTGCAAATAAAGTGTCCTCCTGTAAAAATCCTGCTTGACTCACTGTTACAATAACTGCATCAAGTAAATGCTTGAAATAGTTGCAGACGTCTACATTGGATCTAAAGACGTCCTTGGCTAACTGGATGCAGTCCATTACATAATCACAAGATTCACGTTTAATATGGAGGGATTGGTTTATTTTCTTTAAGTTAATTTTGTGAGTGACTTGGCAATGTGTTGTACTAGGTCTCCAGCTCACTGAGGAATCTGATCGAGCCGACAAGACTCCAACAGTGACGCCACAGTGCCCCCTGCTGCATGTGGATAGGAGTGCAACCTGAGGAGGCGCCATCAGTCATCGCTGCGCCACAAGCTCCTATTTCAGCCAGTGGATCATTCTGACACCCTGGAGAGGTGCTTATACTTCTTCTGATGTATGCCATCATTGACATGCTGCCGCCACAGTTGAGTGAGTCAGTGTGGGATGAGGAGATGTTGGTATGGATCAGTAATTCCCTGATGTCCCTTCAGCTTTTGTAGAGTGCACTCGCTAAGCACAAACAAGTTGTCGGCTTTGACTCGCATTTGAGAAAGAAGACTGATTGAGATTAAAGGGAATTTGTATACAAACAGAGCTGGTTACATGTTTTGAAGTGACCTTGCTATAATTGGAAGCAGATGATGTTTTCACTCATCATTCAATTGACCGAAAAAGGATGGCAATTTTGCTAATCAAGAAATTCCACTTCGTTTATTGGCTGCAAATATCAAATACTTGCTGGCCAAAGCCGCACGAACATGAAGATTTGCTGAGTTATCTTCATACCATCATCACTGAACAACTCGTGTAGCTATAATAAGCTATTATAAAACAAAGCTGGGGACTTGTAATGGGGACATCATGATGTCTGACGTTCGACAGCCTTTAATCCACAGCCACACTGATAATTACATTACATGTTTTATTTCAGCCCTACTTTTGTATTTCTGTTTGCTCTGTCACACAAAAAAAGTTCCAAAGACATATATCAGAAATATATATCCTTTCACTTAACTTAGTTTTCCATCGTTCTTCTATTACCTTCCTGTAGGAAAAACATAAAGCACTACTAAGTGTTACGTGTTGGTAAACCAGGTGCGTCCCATGTTATCCTAGCAATACTTCACATTATGCTGTTCCCCTTCTCTCTGGGTCATGTTGTGTTCGGTTACATTGTGTTGCAGTCTCTTGCATTGCAGCACATCACTGTGTTGTATTTATTGGATTATCTTTTCTCCGATGTTTCCAGGGACTTTTAGAGACTCTGTAGAAGTCATTAAAAGCCACACAGACAATAATGACAGTGAATCCCCTGTTTATAAACTCCTCTAGACAGTGATGTAATACAGAAATGCTACGGCTTGACAATAAGACATTTGTAAAAAAAAGGGTGGGGGGGGGCACATTTCAATATTTCATCTTGAGTTTCTCCTCTACCAAGCCAGCCGTGAAATACAAGCGGTGAGTGTGTCGTTCCACTCGGCATAAACACAACACCCCCTACTGAGACCAGCCTTGTTGAAATGGATGAGACGTCACGTGTGTGTTAAATAACGGAGGCACATTGCCATGTCCTGATATGCGAGAGTTAATCCGCATGGAGCACTGCCGCGGTGTTCTTGAATGTGTCAAGTTTCCTCTACGAGTCACAGATACATGGGAATGTAGTAACAATGTACTTCCTGTTTTCCATATATATGAAAATGTAAACACGAGCCTGTAGTAACACAACGAGGTACATTCTGGTTCACTACGCTGGCATTTGGGTTGAGAAACGGTTCAACTGTGGCTGAATAATAATCATTAGGAATGTAAAATGAGAATTAAAATACAGATATTGTTTATCACTGACTGTGTTGTGTTTCAACTCAGTTGATTTAATTGCTCAATTACATGAATTAAGTCATTAATACGGATGAAATATGCCTTTCATTAAATACTTCCATTCGTTGTTATACATTTTTGGCATAAACATATGATCTATTTCTTAACAAAATCCCTGATTTGTTTTCGCCTTATTAGATCATTGAGTTGAAACCCAAACATCCCAACAGATTATACATGCAGTGTTACATGCAGAAACACACACACACACACACACACACACACACACACACACAATGTACTGCATTGACATGTACCTGCGTCCACACATAAACAAACTTATCCACACACACACAAAGGAACATGTGCATCCTCACACTGAGACACACCCAAGTCTACATGGAGAAGCACACACACACACACACACACACACACACACCAGAAGAGACCACCTGTCAGTGTGTGTAGCGCTCCACAGGCAGCATCGCCTGCTCGCGGTAAAAAAAAACTATTTGATATTCATATCAGCTCCATACCCTCCAATCAAATGCCTCTCCGTTCCTTTTTCTATCTCTCTCCCTCTCAGACATAATAATGACACAACATAAAAGTGGAGTGTAGAAATCTAGCAGTGCAGGTGAGTTGTTTGATCTAGAGAGAGAAAAAAAACACAGCAGCATTTCTGGAGCCACGAAAAGAAGAAGAAAAAAGGAGAAAGAAAAAAAAAAGACACATTGCAAAGAAGTTGGTGAAAGTTTTGAAGCAAAGCCCACGAAATGGAGACTAAGGCACACGCGCAGTTGTGTTACACACACATGCAAACACACTTGTGAAGGGATGTGAGCGGCGACAGAATGGGTGCCCGGCCAAGTTATAGGAGGGCGCTGGGCCAGGGTGGCCGTCCTGCCAAACTGCCCCCCAGGCAGCCGAGGACAATCCACTATCAACGGCGCAATTAGAAAGCAGGACTCAGCTGGTGGACCGAAGGGGATGGAGGGATGAAGAAAAAAGACTCGGCAGACAGAGAGCGGGATGAGTGGACATGCACATGTGAGCAGCAGCACCTAATGCTCAATGTGCAATATATTTACAGGCATTCAAACAACCTCGCAGCATTAGCATCAGATTTAGAGGACTCGTTCTGTCTCGTCAAAACCATCCGTCGCAACAAAAGAAAATTGCAGGTGAATGTTAAAGGAACAAAACGCACCTGAACATGCAGATCTGCATTGGAAACTAATTAAATTATCTTACCAACTAGGACAGATTTGTCACCGTTTTCAAGGCAGAACAAATTGCTATTATTGCAAATAAGTGTATGTTTTTAGTGGCAGAAAGAAGATGGGAATGAAAGGTAAGATTAAATCAGATGTATAGCACAACCCTCCCTGCTTTGTCTCAGCCTTGTTGAACATATAATTAGCTTTCAGAGTGCTAACTGATGATATTGCACTTTATTGCTCTTTGTGGGGGGAGAAAGTGTCTTTGTTTTACGACCCTCTCTTTATATGAAACACTACTGCCAAGGTGAATGCAATTTATTCTGCCTTCCAAATAATCCGTGGCTGAAATCTTACTCCATATTCCCTCCCTGCAGCGAAACTCAATTTTCACAGCCACATGACAAAATATTAACATCGGTTTCCGAGTGAAATGTCACAGTGATCTCTTTGTCAAACTGAAGCGGGGCTGCTTCTCTCAGGAGGGAATATCCTCTGGTCTCAGGTGCCACACCTGTGCTAATAGGACTGCTGATTGGATGGAGCGTGGCGCGCACACACACACACACACACACACACACACACACACACATGCAGACTCAGGCCAGACACACCAGGAAGTTGTTTGCTTCACTCAGCGTTTGGGGAGTGTTTCTGTGAGCAACACGGGTCTTGACATAGATATATATTTTCTTTTTATACATATTCATCATGAAATACGCGAGGAGAGAGGTAGAGATACAACAAAAAAGAGCGAGAAGGCGAGAAACAAAGACTGAATAGAGGTATTTCAACTTGATAGAAGTGCAAAAGCTTGTTGGCATTTTTCTTCTTCTCTCAGTCTCTCTGTCCTCTTTATTCAACCCCTCTCTTCCTCATAATACGCATGGAGGCAGCGTGTTGAATAAAATATCAGCATGTGTTGTTGACGGGGCAACCTGGTTTGGAATCTGAGTATGTGTGTGTGTGTGTGTGTGTGTGTGTGTGTGTGTGTGCGTGTGTGTGTGTGCTTGTGTGTGCGTTTTTGTGTGTGTGTGTGTCTGTGTGTGAACATGCATACTGAACAATCTGTCGCCATACAAAATTTCACCATGTTACACACTGTTGGGATCAGAAACACACACACACACACACACACACACACACACAAACACACACACACAATATGCATGCTATGAACCGACAGCATCATAAATACATCCTAAACCTCTGTCTAGCTGAGCGTCTTGATCACACGTACACACACTTTTCACTGCCATTCATTTTCATGTGTTGTTGCTAAAAACATGCCTCCCAGGTGCACCCTCCCCCAAGAAGAAGAAGAAGAAGAAGAAGAAGAAGAAGGGAGTGAAGTGCACCAAAATACAACAGGGGAGAGCACCTTTCTTTTGGTTGATGGTGATGAGGATGTGTTCCACAGTTGTTGTTCAGAGAGAAATATTTGAATACAAGTTGGTGGCACATCTGTCGAGTATTTTTTTGTCATTTTCTGTCATGAATTATTAACATCCTGTCATTGCTGGCAGCAACAGTCATCATTATTAGAAATAATGACAAAACGACGTCTCATATCTGTCGTGCTCAAACTTTATAACAAAGAAGAAAACAGAATGATCAGCAAAAGCTTTGTCCTGCTTTTCTTATTATTATTTTGGTTTTCATTTCAAGTGTGCAATGCTTACTAGCAACATAAACAAGGTGATACAAGATGCGTTCATCCGAATTGGGGGAATTGTACCTTCACTTGCGTCCCAACACAGAGCTCAGAGGTTATTAAGTGGATTCCTGGCTGTATTAAACCTGGTCTTTTGTTCCAAAGATAGTCGGTTAAATCGTCAAAGACAAAACAAAAGGCTTCATGAAAGCTGCATGAAGTGCAAATCACAACATTATGACAAATGATATGTCCGACATGCAATGATGTCACAAACACAGCTCTGATCATGTCTACATGTATTTGGTTAAATGTTTCATAGTTAGAGCAAGAAACCGCATCCCATTTTCTTCTGTTTGAGCTCTAGAAACCTCGTTTGTGAGGCTTGAACTCGCTGGCTTCTTGCTTTGGCAGTGGTTCCTCCCACCTCACCACTATGCACATAACTCTCCCTGTCCACATAGTTGGGCAGCGTTTTGTTCTATATGACTTCTGGTGAATAAGTGTTTGTGTACGTTTGTTTTGCTGGGATCGATAGAGTCAGTAGGGTCCATGCGTAGTTCATTCACTGGCCGATGATCAATATGGGATTATGGAGGAAAGAAAGGTCTGTCTTCTCTCCTCTCATGGACTGTTTAAGGGCCCTTGAAGACAAGGTAGGGAGTGGAAGATAAACAGCAGGATGGAGAGCTTTAAGAGGTGTGGATAGGAAGCCTGTCGTCTGTTAGGAGTTCAGACAAGTGTGTAAGGAACACAACAAAGATCCTAATTCCTCAAACATCATGAGGACAAAGCTTTAACGAGATATCTGGATTACAGTACATTGAGTTGTAAGTTTAGATGCATGCATGCAGACGGACAGATGTACGGACTAGAGATGCAGACACACATATAGGAGGACAATATGAAAGCATACTCTTGTGCATATGGGAAGCAATGTCTGTAAAGCTGCATTCATTAGCTCAACATATAGCTCTTTGTTCATGCATTTGTGTCCCCAGATGGCTGCCTCAGGTAATTACATTGGTGTTTGTACCACGTTATCATGTCAGAAAGCTTGCACAGTTTATCGCTACTATAAAGCCAAGAGTGGAAAATGGAAATGGAAAAGCATGTTTAAAGTAACTGATTATTTACCTTCTGAAGTACAGTAGTCATGTCTCATAGCTTGTCTTTCTGCACATGGTCAAAGCCTGCCAGTGGCTGCTACTGGCTGCATAATGTGGGGGAAACCAGTATGTCTTATTGAGAGTGACCTTTCACTTATTCAGGTTTAAGCCCATTTATAAGACACACAGATCTTCCACCTGCCCATCTTAATCCCACAAAATAGTCGTTTTAGACTCCTGTGGGAGACATATAGGCTGCACTTAAGAAATGCAGGACATTGTACGAGCACTAAACAAAACACAGACTTTTCTAATGAGCGCAGTGAGGGTAGTTTGTGTGTCCCTCGGGAGTGTCATCGGTAGGTGAGGCCACACACAGTGTCAGTGAGTGAATCAGGGCTGTTACAGTGTAGTGGTCTTTAAACAAGAAAGACAGAGAGAGTTACTGACAGGGGACAATACAGCAGCTCACATGCTCTTCTTCCTTCTGTGTAGAGACAGACATTTACACTAATGCATCTATACAGGACAGGGCTTCTGGCACAACAGAGCAATAATATCACAAACCATCAGATGTGTGTGTGTGCGTGTGTGTGTGTGTGTGTGTGTGTGTGTGTGTACACTGATGGATGAGTGTCTTCAGAGATAAATGGGAGCCTATTATTCGTGCCTTTTATAGACAAACTCCCCGCTGACTTCCGAATGGGAATTGTACGCAGTCTTCCCGCACGCGCGCGCACACACATACACACACACGCACACACACACACACACACACACACACACACACACACACACACACACACTCCCATAACGAGCTGCAACCGAGGGGCCCTAGGCTGTGGCACATCTGTTGTAGCGGAGACATAAGGCATTCATGCAGGGACTCTCAAGATTCTCCATGTACACGTACTGTACGCGCACATACACACTCACTGCATGTGATGAATGAGATTATATTTTCCCCTGAACAAAAAGGAAGAAGGAAGTGGTGGAGGGGTCTTATGACAATTTTAACTAAGAATCCCTTCTGGATAGAGCCATGGCTGAACACAAAGGCACACATTCTCTCAGACTGGCCCACTGACCTTCAGATACCCTCTGCAATGCACACAGCTTTTAGTCTGCTTCCCCTTGAGTGAAGAAGACAGGCGGAGGAGGAAAACATGGAGGCAGAGTCATTTTGCATAATAAAGACGTAAATACTATTTCAATAAGGGTTAGGGGAGGTATGTGGAAATTGTTTTTCATCCTACCAGGAAAATAAATAGTATTATATATATAAAATATATAAAATCCTTATTTTCTGTATATTGGTACTTACTACTATTGTACTTCTGGTTGGATGCTAAACTGCATTTCGTTGCTCTGTACTTGTACATTTGTAATGACAATAAAGTTGAATCTAATCTAATCTAATGTATACTGGATATATATATAGAGAGAGAGAGCTAGAGACAGCTTTTTTTGTATGGCGCTTTGAAAAATGCCACGAATCTAAGAAAAGCTGGAAATATCCATTATGCTCTATTTTACAGATTATTTGACAATAAGGAAACTCCTGGCCCGACCAGAGCGGGGAAAGCCTGCAGCCCTTCAGCACGTCTGTAAGCCTCCAGTATTTTAGCAGAGCGGGGCATAATCTACAAAGGTCTTTGGCCTTTTCTTACGAGAAGAAAGGCAATGAGCGCTCACAGCCGTGGTGTTATGGAGGACTCAGCCCTCTGTCTGCTACAATATGCCAATCTCGGCTCTCCAAGCTGGACTTAGCTTCCCGGCTCTGGCACCACCTCCGTCCCTCCCTGTGCCAGTGTCAACTTCAGCTCGGTACAGCGCCAGCCGCTCAGGCCAGACTCAGCTTAGTGTGAGGCAATGCCCGCTCTGCACTCAAACTGGGTTTCTGCTCTCCATCCTGCATCGCTTCCTTCTTTGCTTTGGTTGGATGTATCTTTTATTACTGGCTCTTCCTTTGTTCATTGTTCTTATATTTTCTATTTTTCTTTGATTCTGTCTTGCTTGATTTCTCTCAAATTTTTCATTTTATGTGATTGACTTTTCAAATTCATTAAGTATGTGTTGGTTTAAGTTGTGTCCTTCAGCTAGCCCCTGCACCCAACTCACAGCTGCATTTATACCAACACATCATGCAAAACCCTAACGAGCCTGGTGTATATCATATCACCTGTAATCAGGGCCTGGATTGTAATATATACTGGGGATCACAACAATGCTGGGGTGCAAGTCAATGACTTGAAAGTAGACATTATGTTCAAGTTCAGGACAAAATATCTGGATGGCACCTTGCACACTAAGCAAGCTGGCGAGTTGGATGAGGCTTGTAATGTGTAAAGGGTTCATGATGTGCAGTTCATAAACAAGGATGGGTGGACAGCAACAACCACACCACATCAGACAGGAGAGAGCGCTTACATTGAACATTGTGCAGTACTGTCACATGACATAGACGTTTACTTTGAAAGACCACTAGAACACATCTGATCGACTGCATTTTATGCCATGACGCCATTTAAATCTTTTTGAATTGTCACCTGGCACCTGAATGAAGACATTTTCTTGCACACGAGATGCACGATTTAAGATCGGGAGCATTCTGATTGCCTCTCAACAGCTCTCAATATGTCACCAGCGAGAGGGCTCACGGTGCTCACTGCGCTAGCAGACAGAGCTTCACCCGGGGGGGAGCTCGAGGACGGGCGCTACGCCTCTGTGACGCTTCCCTCACAGCACAGAAGCTCAAATAACGACACACACATTCTCTGCTCAGGTGGACATCACTCCACTCTATCTTCACAAAGAAAATAGCTGTTTGCTGATATATCAATGTTTAGAATTTTAAACACAGCTCCTTTAAATCAATCTGTCGCTTAATATGCATCAACCCCAAAGTTAAGATGAAATTTTCTTGTAATAAACCAACCCAGTCTAAAACAGACCTTTGGCTTCCAAAGTCTATTCGAGAGCCAATTTTCACACCTCACCTTGAGGTGACTTTGGATCTGCGAGGGTAATTATATATGATTCTGAGAGAGGTAGTCAAGTGTTGAAAACAGCCGCTCATGGTCTGAAGACTCTTGAGACAAAAGCTACAGAGGGATACTTGTCATGCAGAGGAGACACTCGCTTGGTTTAACAAGGAGCTGAGAGGCAGCGGGGTGAGAGAGAAATAGATCTATATTCAAAATAATAAGCAATTGATGGTAGATTGAAGTTTCCTGTTTAAGATAGCAGCTTGTGTTGAACTGGCTGTGACTTTGTATAAGTAATTTCCCAGTGGACGGTTGCACAGGAGAGTCCCATGGAGAATGCTCTGTTGCCCCCATGAGGCGGGGTGGGAAAAGACTCAAATTATGTTTGTTTTTTTATCTCTCTGCAGCCACATAGTGAGACAATAAGGATAGTAAATAGATAAAAGTGGAAACCAGGACAATGTGTCTTCGCCTGGATCTCTGTCTGATGCCAGTGAGCCTTGTGGGTGCAGTGCTCACTACAGAAGGATATTAGAGGAAAACGAGTCCTTTGTTATCTCAGTGCTCCGAGGTACACCCCTCCGGGGGTCTTTGGGAGGGCGGCAGGATCCCGGTCGGGGGGCCTGTATCTGTCACCTCAGTTTAGGGAGCGTCTCATGGCGGCTGACCCAAATCGGCTCCCTGGGGCAATGCCGGGCCCCTCCACAGGACTTCACCGCTGCAGATAATAGGCTTGTATGGCAAAGCACCCAGACGTTGGAACCAAAGCAGCCCTGACAGCTGTCAACCGGAACAAACGTCGTCCTGCATGACACACGCGCACAATACAAGCATGGTGGTGTAGGCTACGTCTGTGTGTGTGTGTGTGTGTGTGTGCATGATTGTTTTCCCGAAGTGTAGTGAATGTGTGCATTTCATTGTCTGTGTGGGTCCCTTTTCCCCTGGTTTCGGCACTGCCTATCCACAGCGCTGGTGAAACGCCCCGGCATTCCCAGACAGTATTCAGGCAAGTCGACGCCATGTCAGGAACAATTTGCCGCAACGGCAGAAATCTTTTCCTGTAAGGGAGCTGTCATGAGTGAGAAATCAAAGACACCTTCGTGACTAGCTGGGTTGCCTCCGAGCTGAAAGACCGACGTGGTGACATGACCTGATTTCACACGTTTTTATAGAAAACCCCAGCAGAAGATGGAGGAGCCGGCTGCTCTGCAATATGGAGTAATATCATTGTTACCCCAGGCACCGGGGTTGTGTATGTCATACTGCATATGCTATACAGCTGAGGCTGGAGTTCTGTCAACAAGGATAGACCAATGTCATCCATGCTGGTGGCTCAGCAGGTCCGTATGAGCGGGTTCAGCGGGCTGTCGTGCACTAGTGATGCTCCAGGTTCATGACCGCCAGGTGATCTTTGTTCCACACCGTTACCGGTCAGACTGGCTCGAGTATAGGACACACACACACACACAGAACAATGCACATGCTCACATGTAACAATGGCATACAGGACCCTTTTGCCATTTTGGCCACGACGCTTGTCAAAAAGAGAATGTCCTCGTAAACGGAGTAAAAAAGACAGACACTTAGATATTATCATTAGTTTGGTTTTCTAGTTTGGTGCCTCTGTGCTATAAATATCCTTTAAACAACTCCTCTGTCTCACCTTACATGACTCATTAATTCCAGTGAAAGCCGTTCACCAAGCACGCGCACTGACGACGGGACAAATAATGCACATAATCATACGTCGTAGAGCTTGTGCAATGTGATATTAATACTCTGCTGTGATACAGTGAAGACACAGCTATTTGAACTCTGAAATGGTCATGGGTTCAAACATATTGGCACATGTGCTCATGTTGCTGTGTGTGTGTTTCACAAAGCATCAGACTGCGGTACACACTGTTTCATCACATTGGTCTTAAGAGAAGTACATTTCCATTAAGACATACACAGTATGGTACAATATTGTAGATTTGTTTATGCAATATACCTCACTTCATAGCACGACCTGTGCTGTGATATTTCTGTTATTAACTTATGTTCCAGGTTTTATGGCATTGCTTAATAGAAATCATTATGCACATACAGTATATGTATATATAACCATTTCGTGGATATTTGCTATTACAAATATTTTCTTAAACGACCCTGCGCTCAAAAAGACTACCGAGTTGCTCACACTAAAGGTTCAGCTTCCAATAGAAAAAGCACAAAGGCATCTCCCCACTGTGAGGGATTGTAACTGCATAAGTGGGAAAGAGGGAGTTACTGAAAAAGAACAACAGTGCTCAACAAATCTTTGCCGAGTAAGTGAAGTTCAAAAGCTAAGAACCTAATAAACAAGCAACAACAGACAATAAATCTAAAGCCCCAGAGGAAAATGAAATGGAAAAGAAAAGCTGCTCGCTTCCGCCCACGAGCCTCTGAGCAGAGCAGCGGAGGTGAGGATGAATTCCGCTGCCGCACCGGGTCGCTTTCAGGACGCAGAGCTGACTCTGGTCCGAGGCTAATTACAGCTCACCGCAGGGGGGTGCACGGATGTGTGGACCTTTGTGCCTTTGTCCGAGTGTGTGATGTGTGTTCTCGTGTGTGAACATACAAGTGTGATGTCTCCTTTTGCCTGAGTGTTGTTTTTTATTGTCTCCATGCTGGGTGACGACATTTACACTTTCTGGCCAGGAAGAAGTTTAGACTTGTGTGCCTGTGTGAGTGTGTGTGTGTGTGTGTGTTTGTGTGGGTGCGTGTGCGTGTGTCAGCAGTAGCACCTTTCAAAGTTCAAGTACATAACCATATGTTTGCCTGAACCGGAGTGTCAAAGTGAGCATGTGTGTCAGTCTAAAGGGATTTCTTTGTGAACAGAAACAGGTGCTGGCAGCTGACAGGAAGCTAAAGAAACTGTCACACCTTCATATATGCCCGCATGTATTCCACCTACAGATCCCGCATTGTTCTTCCTGAAGGGTGGGGGTTGCTTTAGACTTTACATAAACAACTATATCACATTTACAACCATTGCGTCCACTAAATAATTATCAACCAGTCGATGGTGCTTGGAGTGCAATTAAATATTAGAAAGAAAGACAAAACATCAATTCCATTGAATGTGTTGCATCCTGACAGATGTTTTTCTCAAATTAAACCCGTCCATTGATAGATATACTTACAGACTTGGAAGCAGCTGCTCACAGACATTGCTGGCAAGAGCTTCCAGATCTAAAATGCCACCAGAAGAAACATTTAACAAGAGGCCATCTTGCTTGTACCACGCCTATCTCCTAACTCGGCCTTCATTTTCATTTTCTCACTTAACTACACACCTGTAACATGATGTCGCATAATCTTACAAAGACAGACTGCCATACAAACACGTCGCAAAGTACTCAAAACCACTTCTGTGATCGTTGCACGTTGCGGTAGGCTTCCCCAGGACCACATTTTGCCTTGATGACACACACGCAGGCACACACACATACAGATGCACACACGCACGCACAAACGCATACACACATGCACACAAAATGACAAGGTTAACAGAATAGCAGCCACATGCTGTCACGGCCGGTAATTACCTGAGAACAATCAAACACATGGGCAGCATCTGGGTTTTAGCACATTTACGACTCAGTGAAACCCGTGACGGGTTTCATTTCGGGACAGAAAATAGAGTATTTCTGGTGATGCTTCTACAGGTAGTATTTAATACGTAACAATGTGCAATATAGCACAAGATAGTCCGTAAACTTAGCACCAAACTGTGGTTTTAAATTATAAGTCTTTACACAAGCACAATCAGAAGACGAGTGTTTAGTTGGATGGATTTGCTCTCTGCGGCTCTCTCCTCGTCCACCTAAACCTTTATCATGCAACTCCTAAAATCAAATGGGGCTCTGTGGGTCCACTAAAGTGTTCATCAGCCACGACACTAGACAATGAGTCTCACTGAGATGGTGAGATGCACAACAAATATGGAATAAATACTGAGCTCACAGTGTGTGAGGTGAATGCATTACACTGTCTGAGAGATGAGACAACCAGACACAATAGCCTTCAATCTAAGCCAAAAGAGGCTACATTCACTCCCAAACACATATCAACACAAACGCAGAAACACACACACACACACACACACACACACACACACACACACAGACAAACAGAGTAATTAGTCTTTGATTTCCCCCGGCAGTGTTCTGGTACCAGGGGGCAGCTGCTGGGACCCGGCTTTAGCCTTGGCTAATTTCACTCACGGCTTGATCTCGACCCAGCACAGGTGCCCAATTGGCACCCGACCGCTGTTGCCATGGTAATGCCAACTTCAGGGGCCAAGAAAATGCCAATTGTCCAAGGAGCTAAACCACAGGAGCCATGGATGTGGTACTCATTATAAACTGGCCGGATTAGCGCAAATAGAGGACACAAGTCATATATGGAGAGTTCAGTTAGGCTCAATTAGATTTTCCCTCTTCCTTTCTTTACTTCCTACAGCTTTCTGGCATTCATGTTTTTCTGTTTAGAAAACCATGTCTGTTATTCTGAGGTTGGTATCCATCCCTCCCAAAAACCCATTCTGTGCTGCAGACAGTGTACAGACGCCACTGAAGATCGCTCTAACTTGAGCTTGAGTGCCTCTCTGTGGTTAACAAGCGTCACTGCAACGTCTGTCAAGCTGCAGTTCTTTGCCTCTGCACCTGCTGTAAAACACGATAAACTCAACCGCTGATTCAAGCACTTCTGCTTTAACGAGCTTTTCCCGTTAATCGCCCCCAGAGGATTCCCCCCACGGCCCTGCACTCTTTGAACCCACAGGAGAGGCTCGCTTCCTCTCACCTCTGTCAACAGGGAGATCCAGACCCCACAGCAGTTTTGTGGGTGAGCAGCATGAACCACAACACATCAGACGGGAGAGACGGCTTACATTGAACATTGTGGATTCCCGTCACATCTGGGACACTGTTGAACAATATACACCTTATTCCTCATCACAAGCTCGGTTTTTGTTTGTGAAGTAATTTGATATTTAAGGTTTGCGTGTTACCCATAACACTGGGTTTAATTTTAAATCTGACTCCAGTAAATATGCAGGTTTGCATGCTGTGCGTGTTCTCGTCTCTGAACTGGGTGCATTAGCGCTATGAGAAAAAAAATGCATTACTTGCACTTGTTAACAGATTAGTGTGAAACTCAAAATCTCATACCACACGCTCAAAAGGACTTAATTACAGTGAGTTTGTCCTGCGCGACAACAACAGTTTTGAAGTTTTATGTACCATTTTAAATGCTAATGCGATAGCTCAATTTGCCTGTAACGACCATTAAAGTTGAATCTAATTTGATGTAATTAGCCATTTCACACCCATTTCCGTTTCTTTATAAACTCATTTCAGCAGACACATATTGTGGATTTCTTACCTCAGGCCATCTCCTAACCAGGAGTCATTTTAATTGCCACATTGCCATCTGGTGAACGGATGAAGTGTCTGTATCACAGCCATTTCCAGCCATTTTTTTTCTCGCACTGAATGAATTTTCAAAAGTCTAACCTGAGGCTCTTAAGCTAGATGAAAGTTTGCACCTCCTTCCTCGACACTCTTGACTGACCGGATGAGCTCGTGTCATTTGGCTAGGGGCTCATTCACTCCTGCTGATAGTTTTGTTTGAAATCATCAGCAGTTTCTATCAAGCTGTCCTTAAAACAACACACATGAGACCACAGTCTCGCCGTTCCTCTGACAAACAGTCGTAGAATTCTGGGTATTTGATTCACTTGGGTCAAAGAAAATACACATTTAGATTCAGCTATTTAATTGGGATCCTGGTCTGAGCCTTGAAATTCTTAGTGTGCTTTTTCTGTAAGGCTAGACTAGCCTGAAGCGTATGCCAAAGCACCATTGTGTTGCTATTGGAGTTCCCATAGTTTATATCTTCATTGATCTTGGTGCTATGAGTATCTTCTCCAGTATCACTGCAGTATTCCTAGACTGTACTTGTTTTATGGTGCTATTTAATATTAAAGTCTGAAGAGTTGTTACTATTCACACAGTGTGCCCCTGTCTGCAATGCACCAATGCGACTCTATAAGAAGTGTTTTTACAGAATAGAAAGCACTGGGGCTCTCATAACTGGTTCAAGAATACTTCCTACAGAGCAGGATTTAAATAGTCAAGCAAAATCGTTTATTTTTTATAATCAACTCGCTTTAAGTGCTTATCTTCTGCATAACCACTACTTCACAGTGCCACCAATTCTGTCCAATTGGTGGCAGTAGAGCACCAGGAAGCAACTTCCATTAAACAGTACCGAAGCCTTGAACATCTAGACAAACACTTAATGCATCACTAGTTACAAATATAGTACAGGTAGTGTGAGGACACCACAGACAAGAAAATTAAAAAGCCCTTATGTTTGTGCTTTCTGTCTTTATTAAGCTTTTCAGCGAGCTCAGAGGAACACTGTCCTCCTCATCAGACCGGAAACAATGATGTCATCAACAACAGTTATCAGTTATCATAATAAATGGAGTCATTGAGCTTAACGTCAAACTCAAACCAAACTTAAAACAGCGAGGGGGAACATTTACGCAACACAAAACCAAAACTAAAACTAACCCACTGTAAACACACTCTCGTACTCCTCGTGCATGAGAAGTGGAAGTTAGATCATTCATGTGCAGATCTATTGAGCAGAGGCAGACAGGCCGCAGCATGCAGCTCAATGACTGCATACAAATCACAGCATAATAATCTGATGGCTGAATCTGAACAGGACACACACACACACACACACACACACACGCACACACACACACAAGGCTTGAATGCTCCCAACGGTAGAGTCACCGAAACTGAATGACGACACTCTGCAAGTAGTTCCTACATGAACTCCCCTCTTGTCTGTTTGCTAATGGGAGATGTGAAACCATGTATTTACACGCACACACACACCAATAGCAGTCAGAGAACATATGGTTATGAGTATCAGTCTGATGTCCTGCTAGAACGGTAATATAAATTGTAATATTATTTTAGCTGTTGGTAATCTGAAATACAATCAAACTAACTGGTTGATATCCGTGGAAACAACAACAAGAAACAATAAGAAAATGGCGTGTGTTTGTTCTGCAGCTGCAAAGCTGACATTGACGATAGATAATTGTGTTTATTAAGTGTGTAATTGTGTGCTTTTTAGGGGTCCCGCGTCCTGTCCTTTACAAATGTAGGCAGGAGGAAAGGCAGGAAGCTGCAGTGTTGGAATAGGTCTACAATGTGAACAACCATGTTATGTCACCTGAGGTTAGAGGTGTAGGTCATCTGCAGGGCCTTGTGGTGCAACGGTAGCGTGTCTGACTCCAGATCAGAAGGTTTGCATGTTCATATCACGTCAGGGTCAGGTATTTTCAAGAATTGATGGATCAATCATCAGTTACAGAAACCTTCAGCTTCCCTGTGCAGACATGCAACATTCAACCTGACTGATGCAATGCTAATGATCCCTTCAAGTTACTACACCTCTGGTCTCTTCAACTTGCTCTGGCTAAATGGATTCTCTCATTTATGTTAAGTTATATGTAAATATAAACGCCACAGACACTCAGAGTGTGGACCAGGCCTAAAGCTCTCACACTGACAATTTGATGGAGGCCACATACAGAGTACTAAGCAAAAGTACCAAAATAAATAAATGAACTAAATTAATCAAGCAGTAGACCAACATGAACAGGCGAAGTACTCCAACAATCATAAGAGCAGCGTTGTCATGAATGGGTTAAACTAAGAGGTCTGGTTAACTTTGTTCCCGCCTGTATGTAGAGTAAAACAGGGACCGAGGCAGGAGCTGATAGCAAGAACTGGACAGACTGGATTTACGACTAACAACTATACCAACACACAAAGAAGAACACCCACACACACACACACACACACACACACACACACACACACACACACTGAGATCAGATCATGTGTGTACACACAGACACAGACATAGGGCTGTTCTCCTGGTGTGAAGTAAGTTGTCTCAGCCAACATCTGAACTATGTACTCATGTCATACTCTGAGTCATTTAAAGAAACTACCAACAGAGTTCTACTACAGTATGTCATGTGACGAACTGACTGACGTTGGGATGATTGACAGTATGATACAGGTACAGAGCAAAGTCCAGGCCTGTAACATAACATAACAACACTATAAAACATATATATATATATATATATATAGATATAGATATATATATATATATATATATATATATATATATATATATATCTATATATATATATATATATATAGATAGATATATATATATATCCTGAGTCCTGATATATATATATATATATATATATATATATATATATATATATATATATATATATATATATATATATATATATATATATATATATATATGTATGTAAAATCAAAAACAGCAGTTGTTATTGTACTTGTTTATTGTGAGTTTAGCTGATGAAATGTAATATTCTGTCACCAGTGGGATGTAAGGAGGCCACACGGCCACCAGGGGGAGCAGGTATTCACAGCCAGGGGACACGTGGAAGACAATAAAAAGGAGATAATATATATTATGTGCCAAGTCATCTTCAATAGTTTGGTATAACTGCCAACGAAATTCTTTCTTTCTTTGTGTATGGTCTGTAAAGGACTACATCAGGTGGGTGGAGGAGCGGAGAGGAGAAAGGGGAGAATAGCGGCTGCATCCACCAACGATCCTAAGTGATGTGTAACCATGGCACCGACCACATATTCATTATAAAGTGTAGACACACCTACTTTCCACTCTCTAATACACGGTTTCTCATTAACCTACTGATGCACACACAAAACCAAAGAGCCCGTTTGTATCAAACAGAGAATCGACACCTCACTGGAGTTGAAAACCTTTGTGCGGGAATGTATTCTTCAACATAAATCTGCAGCGCTGCGTAAGTACATATTTTCATTATTTCAGGATAAAGGAGGCTCCCAGACATCTGATATCCTGAGAAAGCTGCAAAAACAGATAGGAATCAAAATAACACTTTCATTTCAAACTCACTTGTTTCATCACCATTTAGAGGAATACGTTATGATCTTTAAAGTGATGATGATCCCAGATAAATCATTCATGTCACCACAACAGCAGCAGAGTGAACAGGTAGAAAAATCATTAAAACCATTTCCCACTCACAAAGACACAAGGAGGGGTTGTTGCTCACTAGTTGGCCCAACATAAAAGCTAAAACCGCCAGTGAGTCAGGTGTAGTCAGCTCTGTTCCCATGGGAAGGATGCAGTGGGATTGTGGGTAATCATTTACAGGTGGTCTTCGGGGGGGCCTATGACATAGATTTTGCACACACACCTTCATACTGCCAAATATAGTCATAGACATAACCTCACCTCAACCTGGTGATGTGCAGTAGTTAAGGGTCCTGTAGTAGTTTAGTAATGATGAGACCGTAAAAGCAGACAGGTGTCATTATGAGCACATGTTGTTTAAACTCTCTGTAGTACAGCCAAAAGGTGCAGACACAACCAAACGATTGCACAAGGACAAAAGGGTGAATATAAATGGGAAGAGGAGGCGAAACGGGACATGACAGTTTGGGAAAATAAACAAATTAATAAAATATGCAAACACATGTTCCCCTTTTCGCTCAGTTCACACACACACTTTGACTCACCCTATCTTTGTCATCCACCACATCGCACAGCATGTCATCCAGGTCCAAAATGCCTCCATCTCCATGTTCCAACCTGTGGACCTGGACCCAGTAGGTGGGGTCCTGGTAGGAAAGGAAAATAAAGAGAGAGAAAGAATTAGCTCTTGAATACAATTAGCTTTATTTGCACCACAAAGACTCGGGATTTGAAGCCTTATGTAAGTGAAGCCATACAACATGTTAGTGCTGCCAGGCCAAAGGAATTAGCGGCTTGCGTCTCCTTAGGAAACAGCTGATCCAATCACCACGTGGCTCATATAATGATCCGGTCAGCTGGCACACAGGGGCTCTGACATGGTTATGGATTCACATCGCGAAAGCAGTTATGAAATGTTTTAATCTCCTGCTGGATGGCCTGCAAAGTAAGCATATGGCTCAGGCCTTTCTCCAGGAGTAGGAGAGAGACTAATACAGGCACCACAGGAGGTGACACATCCATCCCTCCTCATAGTAACATTCACTGAGTAGGAGGTGACAACGCTCCGATGCAGTTTAAAATCTGTCACCCCTTTTCTTGCGTGAGCAGCATATGAATATCATTCATGCATACATAGCGCCTTCAGGAACAGCAGCGCAGATTAAGTCCTACATTAACTCAGTACATCATACAAAGTGGAATCAATCCAATGAGGAACATCAATAACTTTTTTTTCTTAAATGATGATGAACTGCTGAATGTTTTTATTAGTTTGTGCTTTAGATCTCAGACAGGCCCATTCTCCTCACTTAATGCTGCATCAGACAGAGGCCAGTAGTCAGAAGGTGCTAGATGGAGGTGCAGGTCATATCAATAGTTTGAGAAGAGTAACATATCTCCTTAAAGACACAATTGCATACTGTAAACAGCACATAACACTGCTTTTCACAACAATAACCCAGCATATTTGCAGGACACGCATGCTCGTGTGAAGTCTCATTAATATGCTGTGCTGCCCTTCAAAGGCTGAGAGGATTAAGTGCAGAGGCAGGGAAGTAGGGAAATATAATGGTGTGACGTTTTCAGGATGGCTGGCAAATGTGACACTGAAAAAGATCGCCATACAAATAATATCGACAGATAGTGCCTTTTGCTTTCGGGTAATCATCAGGAAATATCTGCTTTTAAAACTTGATTGTCTTTAATCCTTATAGAAATAAAAAGGTCTGTTATGCTGGGTCACTGACTGTCTGTCGACTCCTAACTTTTATATTGGATGAAATGAATATAATACTTTCTTTTTTTTAAATAAAACCTATACACTTGAGTCAAAAGCGTATATGGCAGTCATTGGTACTTTGCTAGGCTTTTTACGCTAGCTTGAGAAGGAGTTTGACTGTTTTTTTTCTCTATCAGGATATAGAAATGATATATTTCTATGGTATAATATATGTTCATCATGATAGAACAGATTCAAGTCTTAACTTCTCAAACATAGTTACTACGTTTGGCCTTTATAGAGCAGTCTTTAGAGGAAATTACTGGATATGTAAAGCAGCTTCATAGCGTGAATGTTACTGTGAACAGAAAATCGTTGAAGAAAGACGTGTGGTTTGGATGTTTAATGTTCAGAGATAAATTGAAAATAAATAATTGTTGTCTTCCTTCCTCCCTGTTCCCCCTCCATCAGCCAGACGTTAAAGAGTAACCATTCAGCTCAGTGACTGTCCTTCCTCCTTCCCCATGTTACCAAGGAACCTTCTCACTCGTCCTTCCCTCTGTCTCTTTTCCTCCCAAACGGAGCTGTCTTTGGGTCTGTGGTTGAATGCCTTCATGCACGGCTCTGTTGTACTGAACTCCAATGCGGTTCACCAGGCAAAATGGTCCAAATCATGAGGGGAATAACTGTGTGGTCTTTTCTTTCCTTCCGAAGGTTATTAGGAGGGAAGAAATGGCAAGTTCATCAGGGGCACTCCCAAAAGACAAGACATGGAATAGGAAGCAAAGAGGGAATTATTTAGATCCCATGTCAGTTCAGGCCACTGAACGAGGAATGATGCATTGCAAAAGCTAGACCACAATACCACCACTATATGTAACGTGGGACTGATAATGTAGAGGAAGAAAGACAGAGGAAAAAAGACAACACCTCTGGAAGTCATTATAAACCATAAACTGACCCTCAGCATTAAACAGGGGAAGGAAATCTTCAACTTGTTGCCACACCGCATGTCCGTTTGGCATGGTCCTCACCCAGACTTGTTCCTCAGATGGATTATGAGGAGCAAATATGTCTCTGATGGGAGCTCAGCCTCATAACTTAATCCCAGAAATGCACTCTGGGAGGAAGGAAAGCATTTGACGATGACTGTTTAGATTTGACTTGGTTAAAATGTGAGCAGGGAGCCAAGTCTGTGGTGCTTTGACTCCAACAAGCTCAGAACGATCAGTTCAAGGTCAGGAGAGTATTAGCAGAGAATTCATCACTAGCTGGGATTGGGTTGGATTTTGTGTTTTCAGGGGTCATCTCTGAATGTGTACACACACACACACACACACACACACACACACACACACACACACACACACACACACACACACACACACACACACACACACACACACACACACACACACACAGCTCAGGGTTTCTTTGTGTCCCTGGTGTTTACTTGTAAGTATTAGAAAGACCTCCTATGAAGATACAGCTGGTCATGTTAGCCATTCAGCTCACAAGTTACCCAAAGGTCAAATCCCCTGTTTAGCCTACGTATCATTTATTCCCTCTGCAATCCTTAAGACCCGTGCTACTTTTGAGAATGTGCTGGAGGAAATGTCTTTTACTGTTGTATTCACACTTCAAACATGCTGTTCCTTTCCCCGTGAGGGGGGATAATCTCTTGGTCCCGCATGCAAATGAGCTTTTCAGTTTATCTTGAAATATTCTATGTGATCTGATTAATTCATAGACAAAATAACTAGGAATAAAAAGATAAATAAAGAGCAACCTGAGTGAAACAACCTTCCGTCGCATCCATGACATTTAAACTCACATGGGCTTCTTCAAAAGTAGCCACGTCCTGTGGAAGCCAGTAGAAATGGACTGAAGAGAAACAGAGGGAGCCAATCCTTCCAGCTAAGGGTGCCTTGTCCCAGAGCCATGAATACTACTGTAGAGTTAGTGCAGTAAGAGATTGTAGGGAGGACAGCCACACTCAGCAGTTAACCATCATCTCTGCTACATGATCCATACGGTGTGCAAGAACGGCTCGGTCCTGTTGCTCTCTGACCTTGACTGCTCTGAGACTACAAATAACGTTTATAACACTGTTTTGGCCTCAAAAGTCATCATAAGCATGCGAACGTTGAGCGCAGCGGAGGAACAAAACCTGCATCAGAGCCACGTCCGTAGTGTTTAGAGTGTTTGAACACAAGCAACGCACCCGAGCAGCACTCTATGAAGTTGTTGCCGTTGTTGTTCTCAAGTGCAACCAAGTGTCACTCGGCTTTCCCTTTCCAGATAACATGAACAGCGCTTCATTATTCAAGTGTTGAGAGGAACTTGGTATGCAACTAGTTTCTGAACCAGAGACAATGGGCCACTACCGCATTGTTTCATAAACAAAGAGACACAAACCACAGGAACAAAACATATCGGATTCGTCGAGTCCAGCTTTTATAGATAATCTGAGCCATGTAAATGTGGGGTTGGATCAAAAGCTGGCATATATCCGGAGGAAAGATTATTGAAATCATGTGGAAACCAGTACAACCTGTGACTATGATCTCTCTAAAAGACCCTGAAGTGTCATTTATCACGACCCAATCAATAAAAGCAACAGTTGCCAGCAAAGAGATTCAAATGTAAAATATGACAATCGCCGGGTATAGCAACACACTGAAGCACTTGCCAACTTTACAACAAAGTGTCACCATAAGATCCCTTTCATATTATAGTAAATGACATCACTTGATGAATGTTTCCTAAAAACGCCTTTCAAATATTGTCACTGAAGTCAAAAATAAGGGGAGCTGGTCAGATGTTCTTTGAGTGTGAAAAAGGAAGAGGCAAAATGTTGCAAATGCCACAGAACAACAATGAACTTGCAGAAAAAACAAACTGCTATGCCGACACTGAACAGATTGGCAGACGAAAATACTTTTGTGTTGGGCAAAGCAGATATGCAGGATGTGCCAGTGTGTATCGTCTGCGGGTGATTTAGCTCGTGCCCCAGTGACCTGCAGAGTCACTCGTCAGCTTTAGTCCTCCATTCAAACATCGCATAAGAGACAACCACCCAGTCTGATCAGGTATCCTCTCAACTGAAGGTGAGGGAGAACAGTGAAGTGGTTGTTCTCTGTGACACACACACACACACACACACACACACACACACACACACACTTGCGACATAAGCTCAGACAATAGCTCTCTTCACCCCATTATCTGTGTCTTTACACCAGAGTGGGTTGCCTGTTCCTGTCGAAGACTGCACAAAGACCGATGCCCTGGAGGAACGCCGGGACGGGAGGAGGCTGTGAGAAAGTGTGTGTGAGAAAGAGAGAACGTGTGCCCGTGTGTGTTTTATGATTGCTGCGTTAGCGCCCGCAAGTGTTCCAATTCCCACAGCGGGGATATTAGCAGACTTGGCTGCAGGAGGACCTCGTGGCGCAACGGTAGCGCGTCTGACTCCAGATCAGAAGGTTGCGTGTTCAAATCACGTCGAGGTCATGACCTTTTAAAAGCTGACCAAACTCGCTGCTGGCAGCAAGGCAGCAGGGAATTAAAGAAAGCGATGTCATTGACAAAGATATGTGTATGACATACACATATCTTTCTCATTAGTTAGCATAAAGGAATGTCAAGCATTTGAAGATGACCCTGCAAAAAGAGAGAGTTGCAGAGTTGTAGCTTTACAAACCATTGAAAAGCAATTGAATCGATGTAGTATTTTGCAGAGGCCCAAAAGAATAAATGTCCACAGTAACTGATTTTCTACACATTGAAATACGTTGATAGCGACATGTGTCAATTCTTTTCAAAAGCGGTTTGCAATAGCGGTTCATAGCAATTTTATCCCAGACTTATGAAAGATTTAATTTCCCTCAGTCCTTCCATTCCTAACGTTGACTTCAGTGATTGAGTGATCTGGGTTAAAATTACTTTTTGGGCACTTTTTTTAGAAAGTTGAGTTAACAACGTGAGCTCATCAGTAAAAATGGTTTTGTGTAAAGCTCAAGAGATTTCTAGAAAGGGCTTCAGTTAAACACTACATCATACTGACGTGGAAACATCTGGGCAACATCTTCATCGGTCTGGCCTGAGATAGAAAGTACAAAAATAGTTGTAGGAAAAGCTAAGCCATCAGCGTTGGCAGTCTAACGCTGCGTTCACACCCGTCATCGCCTGTCCTCACTGCCGTTGCTGAATCAAACTGCTGCTGGTCCGCCTGAAGCAGCGCTGGAAGCCGCACTCGGATGCGACTATGGATGATTTTATGAACCCGGGCACGAGGGCGCTCGATGTTCCGACGTTTGTGGGACTTTCACAACAAATGTAAAGCAGAAATAGAGGTTATTTCAACGGTGGATGGCCAGAAATAGTAACTGTTTTCATGGAGTTAATCCACAGAGGTAAACCACACCCCCTTTCCGGTGTGAATAAGTGAATGACGCACATTAACCACATGAAGTCGAGCGAGTAAACTCACGTGAAAAAGTGTGTGAACGTAGCGTGACACACGCAGCACTGGTTGATCTCACCACAACCCTTGATGTTGAAGTGTCAATTTCAGCAATAGAAGCAGTCGACATGTCAGTAGAAGTCAAAGTGCTGAAAAAAGTGTCATTTTCTACGTTTTGGAGATCTAGCCCTTCATATTAAGAACGGTTAAAGTGTTAAACTGAGGGCTAAATCCTTATTTAAAACCTGCAGACTGTATTTAAATTAAAAACTGTGTACAAATATTTTATATTATTATAACAAACTAATTATATTTCTACTCAGCTTAAAAATCTAAGAGGTTTGAGCGATTATTTATGGACAAATCACTACTAAAATCTCAACAAGTCATTTAGAGAGGACTGCACAATCTCCAGGTTTTCATTGCCTGAGCAAAGAGTTTAGTCTCCACTATTAAGCTCCGACCTCTGACCTCTGGGCGACCAGACCTCCCTGTGAAGCATCAGTTCAAGCCAGTAGCTCAACCTCTCAACCTCACACTTTCAGAGTTTGCACTCTGCAGCACAAACAGCTGTGATTTATGGAGTGTATTTCTCCCCAGTGAGTCATAAACACTAGTGTCACGAACGCTTTCTGCCTCTCTTGTGCATGCAAACACACACACACACACACACACACACACACACACACACACACACACACACACACACACACACACACACACATGGACACACCTCCCTAGCTCCTTTATCTTTGTCAGAACATTCACTGCTGTCATCAGGCAAAAGTAAAACAAACTCAAAATTGAAGATATAGGACAGTAGCAGGCGACTGCTACAACTACTACAGTTGATAAAAGTTGACAAAAAACAAACAAAAGCCTCCTTCACGATCATTCTCAATAAACAGCAACGTTAACTGATACAATGACCAATATCCTAAGAAAGTGAATGCACTTTTATGTCTTTTTTAAAGTATTTTTTTAGTAACGTGGCAAAATGTCCTTCTCAATTCACTGTAGATATACAGTGTCATGCAAACAAATACTAGAGGAATAGTTTTGGCAGCTCTGCTATCGGACAAATGTCTCTGCGGAGCTGACGCTGGAAATTCATTTACTTAAGGCTGATTTATATTCGCGGAGACGCAAGACACGCAAGGGCCCCCTTGCGTAGTCAAATCGGCCATTTTGCGTGCTTGCGTGCATCACCCAAAATTTCTGACTATCCGTCAAAGCAACGCGAGCCGTTCGCAGCCCGCAAGGCTGTGATTGGTCTGCTAACTACGTCCTTTCTGAGTCTCGCATTTCCGGTTTCATAGCATAATACCGCTGTTTTTAAAAGCCATCACAGAAACACGAACAATGGATCCCGTTCAAGAACGTTTGGCTGAAGAGGTCCACAAATATGAGCAGTTATATAACCCGTCTAAGGACACGCAGATGGCGGTGAATTTCTGAAGGGAGATATCGGTGAACGTCGGTGTGCAGGTCGACTCTACGCTCGTTGCGCCACCTACTGTTCTGGCGTCTGGAAAAGTCACGGGAACTATAAACCAAACCGAGTCAGTCAATCCAACTGCGTGGCCAGCCGCAGTTGTAGTTGCAAGAGTGTATATCGCTCTTTAGTGGTTGTTTATAAAAGCCTTCTTTACTAATAATTGACTCAACAGACAAGTTGCCTGATAGACATCATACAAGGTGAAGACAATAGTAGATTATCCAGTTCAGTGTAGTTCACCGGGTTTGCTATCGCTCACTATAAGAGACAGACCGTCCCTTCAGGGCATAACATTTGCCTCCACGTGGATAACGGCAGTCCCAAACTGTGGGCTAAGCACAGTCTGTCTGTGTGTAGATAGTAATGGGCTCATACACTGAGGGAAGCCTTCCGCTGGTATTCCTCTGAGACAAAGTCACCTCCAGGGTCTCTGCATTATTGATGGCCTGCCTGCCCAAAGCAGAGAACAGCACTGAAAGAAATATGACACCTCGCTACAGGCGTGCATGCAGCTCTGCACACACCGGAGGACTGCTGCATGTTATCACAGGAGCACAGCCAGAGACAAATGCATCTGCTGCAACCAAACAGAGACAAAGAGAGGTGTGCTCTCCCACAGAGACAGCCTGCTGCTGAAACTCGTCTGTCAGGTGACAAAAAACACAACAGCGGTTTCACTTGACAATTTGTTGCATCACTGCCCCGAAGACCCTTTTTTATACCAAAACAAACCTGTTTTCTAATCACAACCGTACGTTACCCTAAATCTACACGAAGCATGAATACTCATCGCACTACTGAGAAATATACTGATCTTGCATGAATAATTTGCAAACTAGTTCATTGACAATAATTAGTGTCTCCAAAATTACAACATTTAAAGATGATTCATGCTTTTAACACAGTGATACCTTCAGAAACTATCAAGTAAACTTGATGTCTAGCTAATGGTCTGGATTTTGGAGGATGAATCCACTAACACGCATTTGTTTGGCTGATAAAACACAATGAACTATAGTAATTAAACTGTTTTGTGAATACAAAGTGAGCATCCAGCACAGCCTTGACGAGTTGACTATATTTGCAGAACGCTCTCAAAAATGAGCCAATTACATATTTACAAAGTCTCCGACTTCTGCGCTCAATCACTCATTGTTCCAATAAACAACACACTTCATGATGAATTGTTCAGCTCGTGCAATAATTCAGTTGAATCTCCAGTATGTGGCTAGTGGCCCAGTTGTTACAAAGTGCTCAGAGAAATACAAGTTCATTAATTATTATTCCAAACTACTTTACTGAATGGAAATAAGCTAAAGTTTCCCACACAACTGGCACCAATGTTCACTTGTACTGAGAAACGTCCTTTTAATAAGAGGGGCTACGACAAGATTAATGCTTTTGCAAGATGGACAGGTTTGTAGCGCAGGCACATATGAAAGGCTCAAAGAGATATATGTATATTTCCTTTGGCCAACAGTTAACATTTCCCCACATGTGCACGAGGCGAGTGGCAGCATTAGTGCCAGAGAGGTAAGCAAGGGATCAAGCTGGTAATGCAGGCCAGCCCGTCAAACACCGAGCCAAATCCTGCAGCCTCTTAACACGGAGACCCTGCAAATATCTGCCACACCTAAACACACTGAGCCAGAGCAGAGACTACTGTTAATTCTCTGGAGTCTCACGCTGCCGTGGGGGGAAGAGAGGCAGAGAGCCAGAGAAAATCTCCTTCTGTTACTATGAGTCAACGACTCCGCTATTCTTTAGACAAATGGCACCCGGGTTTCCAGGCTTTGTGATTAGGGATGAGTTGTATGCTTGGATCAACCTCTGTGTCTCTCCTGCTGCGTGGTCTGCTGCTGGAACCGGGGATTTGTAGTCCCTGAACCTTGTTTCTACAGGACTACAACTGCACGCATCACATGATAAGTACAACGTGGAAAGCTGAGCATCTGTTTTGGATAAAAAAAACAGGTTGGACTGTGTGTGTGTGTGTGTGTGTGTGTGCGTGTGTGTGTGTGTGTGTGTGTGCGGCCAGACATGCCGCCTCATGGCTCAGCGTGAGCTGCAACTGCCGCTGCGATGAAGGTTTCACTAACAAATTAAAACAGACGTTATAACACGAGGATCTCATCGAGTACTTTCATAATGATACATCATTAAGACAATTTAAGAGTAAACCTTCAGACAGGATGTGCCAAAGATTAAGAGGCAGGAAAGAAAAAGGCAGTAGATTGTGGATGTTTAAAAGCAGGTTATCTCCATTTATGATATCTTCGTCATGGCCCTAAAACAACCGTCTTTGGGAACTTTTGGCCCCGTAGATGTGCAGAAGCTACATACATGCATATGCATTGCTTGATACATGCCCAACTTATTGGTTACTGATGCATAACTGACCGAATGAATAGAATGAACTATAGACAGGTCACAGTTTACGCTTCAGCTTTGCAAGCAGCTAGCTTGTCGACTTGCATCCCAAAGTCACATTAGCATTTGCATGTTTATTAGCAATCTGACTGGAGAGGCAGCAGAGACAGCTTGTTTGGGCAGCGAGCCAATTTCATCCCATTTGAGACAAGTGGTCGTTAGCAACAGCAAGGGGGATTTTTACACACACACACACTCACACACACATACACACACACACTTACTGTCTTGTGCATCAAAGACTTCCGAGAATATTGGACAAGCGAGGTAGCATGCATGATTTGGCTACTGGGGTGCACTAAGGAGAAGGTCGTGTCTAATTATATGCAATTATAAGGATGAAAGTATTCGCACAAGCAAAACAAATAATGATTTATTATTATATAATATAAAAACAATGTACTCCTGGCTTGACAGTATAATATTGGTCACATATGTTATACAATAAAGGACTTTGTAATGTTATGGCTAAATCTAGTCCCTAGTTAACTGTCCCTTAAGAAAAGGGACAGTTTTCTCAGGGGTTTGATAAAGACTGTCGGTTTCAAACGATTATCAGAAATCCACTAACAGAGACAGAGGGTGAGGGTGTCATGTTACTGAAAGGAGATTTCAGTCTCAGACCCGAGGGAGACGTCCCATACAGGCCATCTGCTCAGCCTTGGACTGTGAAGAGGGGCAGTCAGATTTGGTGCAGATGTGTCATGTCTGTGTGTTATTGTTGAGAACCTTTGACAGAATTAAAAGAGTCCATCATTCATTGGCAGTGTGTTCTTTTCTTTCCATACTTTAAATGTTTAGTCATAATTTAGGCGGAAAGTGAAAAGTGCAAAACATGGCATTGCCAAAGTGCAACAGTTTGGGTGTACAAAACAGGAAGAAGAGAACCAAGAATGAGTCTTCTCATTTAGTTTTGCCACTTTGAAGTTATTGTTACTCTGAATATGTCATATTCAAAAGAGCCACAGCGACAATAACAATAACTTAGGAACAGAATAAATCCCTGTAATATTCAACTTAGCTTGATAGATTATACTCAAACAATGTCTACCGGCTACACGATGACGATGCCACTGAAAGTCTGTGGAGTCCCTCCAAATTCAGAAAAACATGTTGAGAGCACTGTGAGACTCTTTGTCTACTTTTAGAAACAGCGGTCAGCACAATTTCGGCCCACTTTGGTTTATTATTTCATAAGCACAGAGGTTACGTTTGCCAGATGGGACCTCCAAACGAACCAAGAGAAACACAGAGCACGGGGTGAGTCACCAAGAAACAGACAACCCACTGTGGACATGTCACGAGACACACGGCTCCTTAGCAGACTGCAGATGTGGAACACAGAGAGATGGGCAGAAGACCGCTCTTATTCGTGTGGGTGTGTGTGTGTGTGTGTGTGTGTGTGCGTGTGTGTGTGTGTGTGTGTGCGTGTGTGTGTGTGCGTGCGTGCGTGTGTGTGTGGGATGTGCTTGGGATCTAAATGTGGAACAAACTTCAGTATGTACTACTTATTGTCTCCTGCATAAATGTATTCATGTCAATGCTCATGTTTCCAAATGGTCATAATTCAAGGATCCACATACAGCAAACAAAAGTGAACTTCGGTCCGTCAGGAAATGAGGCAGCTCCTCGTATCTGTGGTGAGAACACAGGATGTGGTGTCCAGTGTCAAGTTTTGGAATATGAGGGCTATTTCATTGTTAGACGCACAGTTTAGTGTAGTGGATCTATGATCTGTATCATTAGTACTTAGATAGATACTTTATTCATCCCCAAGGGGATATTTGTTATCAGAGCAGCGCCTAACAGCTAACAGACACAAAATAAAATTGAATATAAAACAACAGGGATGAAAGATATATACAAGCTAAAAATAATATATATATATATACACACACACACACACACACACACACACACACACACACACACACACACACACACACACACACACACACACAGATAGAATACAAATAACTGGAATGAAATATATGTATCTGAGTGTCTTAATTTAGCACAATTACTTGAAATGTAAACAATAGAGTGTGCAAAATGCAAAGTATGTGTGTGTAGTATATATGAAGTAAAAATAAACTCAGGTATTCAACCTGATGTATCCTAATGTGTGCTTTTATTGTCACTTTGAATGTCAAATATCTAAAAATTGGCTGTATTTGTGATTCAGGTTGTGTACTGTGACTTTGCCAATCATGTCCAGTCTGGAAATCCTGACGTGTACACAACAGCACACACCCCCACTTCACACCAAAGGAAAGAGGGAGGATCAGTACATTGACAGAGAGAGAAAGTGTGTGAGGGTGTGTGTGTGTGTGTGTGTTTGTGTGTGTGTGCGTGTGTGTGCGCGTATTTGCATGTAAATCCCAGTAGGCTCGAGACCAAGATATGTAGAGCAGACATTGAGATCAGGAGTGTGAGGGCCAGTAAGTGGGAGAGGCAACTGTTTGGTCTTACATGTTGAGACAGTTCTCGCCACATCTGCACTGCAACTGCTGAGCTCAAAATTAGCACATGCCGTTCTCTAAGGCCGTAGACTCTCATACCACTTCCATACACCGGTCTTCTTTTCACAACCAAAAGCTGCTCATATGTCCAAAGACACTAGACAAATAAATACATTTCCAGACTAAACTAAATTCAATGTGAGCTCGAACGATGACGCTCAGTAGCACACTATCCATTTCAGCAGAGAGGCCAGTACAGATCGAGGACATCACCATGTGACCAGTCAAACACGATACTCCTGGGTAAACAGCTTTGTATGAATTCAGTAGTTTGTTTGTGTAAACATTCCCTTAATGTGTCGAAAATCACTGACCCTGACGTGATTTGAACACGCAACCTTCTGATCTGGAGTCAGACGCGCTACCGTTGCGCCACAAGGTCTGAAAATATGCCTGACCAAACGTCCTTCTGTAAACTGGACTCGATACACTCATGAGACATAAACACTGTGTAGGATGTCTAAACACGTTGTCATCATCACCATCTTTGTGTAACGATAATAAACCTTTTTTTAAAAGAAAAGAATTCCTTAAGCTCTGAATCTTTGTCAGGAAACAAGGACACGCAGACACAGACAGCCAAAGGGAAGAGGCAGGGAGGGAGTGCTGATGAAAGCTACTTTCCAAAGGATGACTGTGGAAAACATCCAAGATCCACAAACACTGAGGTATGAAAGAGGTTACAGTAAAGTGAAGGACTCAAAAATACATGAAATGCAAACAATGTTGAAGACAGCTAAAGACAAAGAGACGACAGGCCAGATGTGTGTCTGCACTTGGAAGGAGTTGTGTTTGTGTTTCCCGATGTCTTGACAATCCTCAAATGGAGCTCTGCTCCCTAACATCGATTAGCTGGTGATAATAAGCGATTGCTTGGACAAGAATTGGCAAAGTAAAGTGGAATTAGACGTGCTGTACGCGCGAGGACTATCCTCTTTTAATAGAAGTCTGGACGTTCCAGCTCTATTTACAGTAACAAGTCTCTGGAGGATCTGTGTGTGCTGGTTTTATGACTGCTGGAAGAAGCAACATGCAGAGGGCATGCAGAGGTCTCTTCTTTTGCCAAGCACAATATAGCGAGGAAGGACTGATGAAGAGGCAGCGACAGTCAAGTAGGTGTAGAGCTCCATTCAACCAATGTCCATGTGCTTTCATCGCTCATACCTTGCTCCGGCATGGGCTCTAAGCAACATAGCTAGAAGTATCTAGAAAAAATATGGATTATTTTTGTATTGAATCCTTGTGATGATTGATTGATGATACACTGCCATACATATATCTATTGCATGTATTGTATATCCAGTACTGTACAGCAGTGGCCTGCTTCAGTCCTCTGATTTCCATTTGTTTTCTTCTGAGCAGACCTCGCCATGTAATTTGAGAAGCTTTTCGGCATCAGCTAAGCCCCAAACAGCAGAGAACTGTAATTATCAGGACAATCATGACCTCTAATGCTGCGTTCAAACCAATGCAATTTTGTGCTCATTCGCGTCAAACTAGACGCGGCGGAGAGGGGGAGTTGCTTATCTCTATGGAAACTGAGCTATTTATTTCCGCCATTAACCATAAAAGAAATAACCGCTATTTCTGCTTTGTACATGTTGTGAAAGTCCCACAACAGTTGGAACATCAAACGCCCTCGTGTCTGGGTTCACAACGTCAAGCGAATTTAGCTTTTTCACATCGCGCCATTCACGTCCGTGTGAATATATAAAGCTGCCAAAATCCATAAACATGTTATCAATAACAACAATCATGTCAACAACTTAAGTTGCGCCCCAGCACTTACAGCTAAAAAATACCTTTCAGACCAGAACAGCGAGGCAGAATAACGGTGCGGCGGTCCCGCCTTGAAGTGGCTGTGTGAAAGCAGCTATTGGCACAAACTATCTGTTGTATGTACAATCTAAGGTAAAACTGGCAGAGAAAAAAAAGAGAGCTGTGGCGTGTCGAAAAGATGTTGTGACGCAGCGTTAGAATATCTGACCACATCAAACGGCTGTATGTTCAAATCATGTAGTGGTGAGTGCAGTGGAGCGAGGCCTTCACAGATCAAAGCTGCACACCAGGGTTTTAACATGACTAAGCCCCTTTCTTCTGTCTGGAAAGCCTCACCTCCATAAAAGAGAACAACCTGCTCAACTCATACTGTACCAGCATGGCCTCTTTAACGTCTTGATGTCTCTATTATTTCTTCATGTAGTTGTCTAATTGCTGTGCTGATAGAATACCCATCAGCTGTCCATTAAGCACCACAGTGCCGATGGGATTTCATCTTGTTTGTTCTAAAAATGTCAAAGCCAAATGACGTGTCATCCAAAGACAAATAAAAACATGACGTTACCTAGATGAATTAGTTCAGGATTCACAACATAGTAACATAATGGCATGTATAATCACTTCCCTCTGGGTTTCTTGTCCACAGTTATTGTGCTGACTAAAGTGCAAGTGTTCCATCTTGAGATTGATTGTTTATTTATGTTGCTTGAGCATTTATTATACATGTATAAGTATCATAGAGCCATGAATCTACCACAGTGTTGACTACTGTGGTATGATAATGAAAAGGCTTTTCAAACATCAACAGTGCATTTGAATCTTGTATTAATCCATAATGAGCACATGCACTCATTAAGCACTCTGCATTGCTTTACATGTTTGTGTTCCTCCATATGAAGGAACACATATGAAGCACCCACTGCTAACGTCTCTGCAGCTGTACATGTATTTCTTTCTAGTTTTTTGTATAATATTTGTATATGTGTGTGTATATATATATACTTAATAAAGTATATATCTATCTCTATCTATCTCTCTCAACCGCTCATGTGTCATGATCACAGTAATATGCAGATTAACATTCAGCAAATGATTCACGGGTGGCTGGACAGATTGGATTTGTGCTTTCCAAGCGTATCTCATAAATATAATGTAATTATGTTTGAATTCTGACCCTGGATGCCGATAAGGGCCAATGTGACAGTGACTGAATTCAATGCAGTGATACTTCATCCTTGGTTTGAGATGTTAGGAAGTGCAACTTAACATGCACACATTGTCATGTCTACTCGGATTTATTGAGACCATTAAGAACGATGTGATTATCATCTCAGAGTTAGAACATATTTTTTTAAGAATCATAAAACATTTTGTCATTATTCTAAAATGGCACGAAGACAGTTTCTGACTAATGAATGCAATCTGCTTCTATATCCCGATGTGTCAACTCTAAGAGTAGCGTTTGGAAGAAACACACATGGCCACTTAGCCACTCGGCTGCTTTTCTGCTCACTGTCTTGTAGCTTGGCAGCATGAACAGCATCCAAAGCCAAAGGCTTTCAGAGACGCCTGGCTCACACACAGTTAGCAGCCTGCTAGTGCCAGTGTGCAGAAGTGTGTGTTTGTTTGCATAGTGTCACTGCATAGACATCCTGCATTAGTGTCCCAATTTTGGGATGCACAGCATAATTAAAGACAGATCAAGGAGTCTGAGATTATTAAGATTGAAGGACACTGGTACCTCATTCCCTCTGTACCGTCAGAAAACTGAAGGTGTTATTAGTCTACAGCATACTAGAACAGTGACACAAACTCTCTTGTTTAGACCTGCAAAATATACACCCACAAATCACTGACAAAGAGTCTGTTTATCATCCAAGAAGTAGAATAATTGCAGTCAGCATTAATCCACTCGGATAAAAATGAATTCCCCCAAACTCTATAGAAAAGTGTCGGAAAGAGGGAAATCCCTAACTTCAAGAACACAATGTGTCTTCTTTGTGTTTCTACTTTGTAATTTTCCAATTTCCCCACGTTGACCTTCTAATGATCAACGGAGTCTTCCAAACACAATAACTTTATTTTTAACTTTCACGGTACCCACCCACAGCTAATGAAGTGTCTGTAAAGCGAGAAGCAGTGCCACTCAAGATGTGCACTAAAATAAAAGAGGTTGCATGAGGAAGGTTCCCTTCGGTGAAGCACAGAAATACTGTGCTCATGTGGGTTTCATCATGTCGCCACAGGAGCACCAGCTGGCAAATATTAAGTTTAAGAAGTGAGACAGTGGACAATATTGAGTATGTCAAATCTCCCGGCTGTGACTGTTCTGCCACAGCTCCTTCAAGTCTTACTACTACTACTACTACTACTACTACTACTACTACTACTACTACTAGTAGTAGTAGTAGTACTAGAATTTCTCACTATTACTACTAACTACTGCTACTCTCTACTGCTGTTACTTCTCTCTGCTACTTTCTCCTGTTAGCTAACGAGCTAGCCACGCAACGTTTAAAACCGTGGAATGTAATGCACCACGCCATGCTCACGTCTCAACATGACCACCATCATGCTCTTCGCTTTTATATCTCCAAATATGTTATCAAATTTCTCTGATGTCTTCTCAACATTGAAATGAAATGTATAATCAGATAATGCGTGAACTGTGTAAGCGATCAGCTTTCAATAGATGGACTTTTTGACTGTGAGCCGAAGGAGAAGGAGATACTTTTTAAGATGGTATAAGAGAAAGAAAGGATGATAGATAGAGATGGAGAAGGAGAAAAACACAATATGGAAGGGGAAGGGGTGAAAAAAAATGCAGGAAACATGAGGGAGGGTGTAAAAAGGAGGATAAAAGAAAGGGGGAAGACAACAAAGGGAGGTGATGAGAGGGGAAGGAGGTTGAGAAAGAATAAAAAAGATGTTGAGAGAAAGCACCGGAGGCTGTGCTGCAAGGTTAAATCTAATGAGCTCAGTGTTTATCGACGCGAGAATTAGGGACACAATTATGCCAGGGAGAGTAGAAATTGTCACACACGTTCGTGTACAGACGCACGCACACATGCACGCGCTCACACACACACACACACACACACACACATTCTAGTTAAGGTAATTTCAGAACCTGCTGATGCTTGAAACAGGAATGTAACATAAAGCAACCTCAATACATTTCATTCTCTTTGGCGGTGCATGAAGACAGAGCGCCGCTGAGCTGGAAATAACTTGCAGCGGTCGATTCAAACCAGCTCAGAGCTACAAGTGTGGGGAACATGGACACCATGAAGTTTACTTTTCACCCTTCCCCATGGGGACAGCAGTGTTGTCTCTGTGCTCTATGTTAAGTCATACTCCACTTGTTTTCTCCTTCTCTATGTGATGAGCCATGAGATACAAACGCACAAACAGCAATGAACTAATAAAAATGTGCGCCACAGCTGGGCCCACAAGCCAACCAGTGTGCCAACAACGTTGCGGTGAAATATGCAAGGTAATGTGTGTGCCATTGTATCCGTTTGACTTCCAACAATCCCCCTGCAGCTCCATCGCCCCTCCTTCCCCTACGCCCAGTACTTTCACTGAAGCTGTTCTCAGTCAGTGAGTGATGGAGGAGAACCGATCCATCTCTCTTTAGGACCACCAGAGTTGAAGGCTTGATGTGTGAGGAGAGCCACTGAGGAGGAAAAACGGCTGCTTTACTTTGACTTCAGGGTATATGTGCATCATCGGGTGGTGGTGGTGGTGGTGGTGGTGGAGAGTAACTTGTGGCAGATTCCCATGCAGTCAGTGTGTGAAGATAAAGGGACTCACTGTAAGCAGTGTTAGATTGATACAGCAGAGGGAGTTCAAGTGGACTGGTGTGTGTTTACCTCTGAGCTATAATGTACACAAACCAATACTGTGTATTTTGCAATCGATTCCTGGTCCATGCAGAAACAAAACACCTCCCGTTTGTGAAACCTGTTGTGTTTCTAAAGGACAAAACAATGTGCTTTTCATGATAATTAAATCCACAGCTTTGAACAAACAGATCTGGACAAAGCAAGACCCTAGTGTCTGCTGTGTCGGATAAAAAGAGGCGTGATTACACCACGTCAAGCTGAATGGATTTCAACCAAGCTCATTACTTAAAATGTTAAGACTGTTTCTGAAACTAAGCTAATGATTGCACAGGTTTGATGTTGTACTGCTAAAGCGTACTCAAAAGGTGACTCTGACTGTCATAAAGATACAGTATGTGTGGCGAGAGGTGATATGCTCAAAGTTTAGCATAACAAAGAATGTTTTGCCTGGTTTGAGCAAAAAAATAATGTCCTGTAAGTCCTCAAATTTGTCTTTGAATCAACTGAGAACTGAAGGGACAGGTTGGGGATTTTCTTGGGAATACTGCGGGCAACATTGCCAACAGGTGATGAAAGTGTAGGTGCCTTAGGGCTTTCTGTCATTAGCAATGAGAAGGGTTGCAGGGAAATCTGGTAGGTTGATAGACACTGAGAGTAGGAAACCGGCTCAACCAGATCATTCACCTAAACCTGACAGCACATACACGGAAATGTAGGTATGCACATACACTCACACACTCTCTCCAGGACGCAAAATCAACACAAACATACACTCATTTGCAAAGAAGTTGCAGTGTCTGACAGGTGAAGATAGAGGATGTTTACACAGCCTTGCTATGTACAAGACACAAAACACCTGAGAGGTTTTGTTAAGTTAGAGGTACACCAGAAGACTGTGGTGGTGTAGTGTAATCTAAGACACTAACACCAACACCCACAGCGAACCTGCCTTCTGCAAAAAATCGACTGGGCTGGAGTGAAAAGCCTCAACTACAACCAATAAAGGCCAAGAAAGAGCTGTTTTATGCTAACAGTGAATTTCTGAGTGTTTTCAAGAGCTAGGCGACTGCATTACCGTGGAGGCATAGATCACTTTCTTTATTATAAACTGAGGCAAATACACATGAATGCTCAAAAAAAAGCACATTGCCACATATTTTGTATTGAGAAAAGGCACGATTCTATCCGGCAAATACAAAATATATTCCCTCAAATGTACAGATGATTAGAATTGAATGCAGTAGATGTATTTCCCCAAAAGCTGCACAATCCGCAGTTATCATATCTGGTCACCATCTTGAAGGCACATGTTTTGGAGATGTGGGGATCTGTTTGCAGGAAGCAGATGCTATTTGCAGGCAGTCTCCTACCCTCAGGCATTACTGATACCTAATCATAGGGTGTGAGGTGGTTGGCCTGTCAGTGGCAAGTCAGCATCAGAAAACAGACGAGGAGCAGAAATCCATCTGTTATCAATGTACTGTCGCTCGAGCAGAAAGACGAATACCAATCCATGATTCCTCATGACGTCTTTCAAGTAAGCCTGAAGTGTCTCTCAATGGTTTCTGGGGACGAGTATGACAGAGCATGTTTAGCATACTAACTGTTGCTCTTGTTGTTATAAGACAAAGAGATTTAAGACTATAAAAAAATGTGCTGCAGAAAACTCTTTAGTTTGTTTAAGTAGAAAAAGGTTTTAAATATCAAAAGACCTGTTAAGAATTCCTCAGACTGCAGCACATTATCACAGGGACGACTTGGTCCAAGGGTTATGGACAAGTGTGTGAAATACAAGCTCGTAGTTATATTTGAAAAGTAATTATTGGAAAGAAAAACACTAATGAATCCTAACCCACTCAGCGAGGTCAGAACAAACACATGAACGCACTGTGACTAACCCCGATTTCACATTTAAATAGTTCCATGACTTCCAGCCGCACTTCGTTACTCTGTACTGATTGACCCCATTTCAAGGTCCAAGTAACAACTAATCATACTGCAACATGTTCTGTGCTGGGCAGGAAATTACTCTGCACAGATAAATCAGTGTCTTAACATATTCATCAGTGAAATCTCTATGTTGGCCATCTAAACTAGATGAGCTGAATTCACAACTCATTTGCAGAAACACAGAGTCATACTAAGTCTACTCTTGAGCCAACAGCTTAGTGCTTTGGGATGATCTCGTAGTTGGTGCATCTGTCTACAACGCGTCTTCTGCTCGACTGAACACCAGCACCTCTACACCAGTCTATTTACACTAAATGCACAAAGACAGTTGGTGCTGCTCGCTCTTTACTGGCAAACATAGATGAAACCAACAAACCACAACATCATCAAACGATATGGACTCATTATTATGATCAATCGGTCAGAGCGCCAAGTCAGATTGCAGTCAGATATTGACTGTAGAGTGGAGCCATCCTTGCAGTAAAGTAATGACAGGATGTAATGTATGTGTGGTTTGATGTGGCTCACCATAGGTGTGAATAGAGCAAACAACAAACTCTTCATCATCTCACTATAGCTCCGCTCGGTGTATGTCAATTCAAATAAAAAGGCATGTCGGTCGATATTACAAAAATAATGATTTCTCTTAGGCTGCAATCACAAAATTGTCTTTATTGGAGAGCAATGAAGAACTTATTAACATACTCAAAAGGCTGTGCAAAGGAAAGCTACAGCCAAAGTCGCACAGCAATGAATAGCAACAAACAGGAAAAATTGCATCAGCAAATTAAAACTGAATATATGCAAGCCAAGAATATCAGCTGATGTCTGCCAAAAATCTTTAGTGTGTTTCAGAGACTTTCAGCTGAGGGTCCGAAGTGAGAATATTCAACACCCTCTTGAATGGAAACACACCAGGAACAACCCAATCTACAAGAAAAGATCCTTCATCAATTAAGCCCCACTCAATCCCTGACTGCTTTCGTATATTTCCACAACAGAAACTCTTGAATCAACGCCCTGGGAACAGGCGAGAGTGAATTCCCAGGCAGGGCAGTCCTAACTTTGATTTGAAATACTTTAAGCTCCAGAGCACATAACCTGCCAAAACCTTTTTCTTTGCGTTCATTAACTTCACAAAGAAAGGAATCCACTTTAGCACGGTAGCAAACTTTCACTATCCCTCTGTTCATACTGCGCTGCTTGATTTACAATAAATCCGTCCAAATGACTGCAATATCCCACAGTCTAAACTCATCTAGCACTCAGGATGTATTTTCCTCCTGGAGCCCTGAGCATGCCATTTCCATTTCACAGTTCTGTCTGGATGTTTGAGGGTATATCTTAGTGGGCTGATGTTTTGAAACCCCCACACAAACAGATTCAGAGAATTGTCAGTCAATTTATAAGCGATGACATCATTTCTTTTTTCAAGGAATTTGAATGAGCAATAGTGCAAAACTGCATATATTGAATAATTGTTTCAATGTGAGATCTGATTTCATACACTTATGAACAGATACTTTTCAGAAAAGAGCAGGTTTGGTTGCAGATGTGTTTGCAGTGCATGCAAAACAATGGAAAGTAGAGGAAGTTAATATAGCACAAGGGAGAGATTATTCAGTTATTTAGCAAAGGAAATGAAACAGTGCCCTAAGCTTGACAGACAACATGATAGATTTCAGACCATTAGGGAACGGATCATGAGCACAATTATGGCAGATCAATAGATGAGGGGTTTGAAAGACACCAGGCACCTCTAAGTTAATCAGGTTAAACTGCATCCTGGGAACTGCTGAATCAACAGCATGAAAAATTAAGTTCATGCTGATCATGAATACTAAATTAATAATGAATGTTAAAAAGTCCTAAAGCCAAACCCAGTTTAAAATTAAATTGGGGCTCAGGATTGGATATTTTACTTTTACTCTCAACACATTGACGACTTTATTATAAAGGCATCTGATCATGATGTACAGGTCTGGACTGTTAGTATTTTAGTGTCCTATTAATATAGTATCCTAAAACTTAGCATAGTGATCTGCTAGTGTTTTTATCAAATTACAATGATTCCACAAATATGCTGAATTACTATTGCTGATTAAGTTTCCCATCATTCAAGCTCATCTAACAAAATCTGATGTAGGATGAATAGTGTTTGATAAAAAGCTTTTCGCAGCCACTGACTATACACGCCTATAACAACCATGTTTGTTTAGCTCATCCACTGAAAGAAAGAATTTGTGTGTGTGTGTGTGTGTGTGTGTCGTGTACGAGGGTTGAAAGGCCCAGAGTGCATTAGTGGGGTCAAAAGCCAATGGCAGACAAAGCCCAGGACCACTTTGATGTTGTAGGCTATATATATATATCTATATATGTATAGATATATATCTATATATATCTTATATTGCACAATCAAGTCATTCTAATCCTTCCAAACAAATAATACAACATAAAAATCAACTAGCAATGAATTCTTCATTCTAAATTGTATTTTCCCACCACATGTACAGTCTGCGTTCTCTTCATATGGTGCTCAAGCTCTGTATTTACAAACATCGGCCCTGCTGAAGTGTTCTGGAGAAAGGCACTGAATCCTGAAAGGGGTACTGTTTTTGGGGGAGCCTGCACATCTTATCATTTAACATCCCTTCTGACACATTTTCCAGTCATTTTTCAGCCAACGGATAATCTGGAAGCTGTACAGAATGATTAGTATGCTTCGTTGTCTGCACCTCACGATCAAAGAGAGGGTATTTTGTCTCAAAGATACTGCATGTCAGGTTAGAAAAATCAGGAAGACAAATTAGCTAAATGGACAGAGACCCTTTTTGACCTTTTCCCCTGAGGATGAGAAGGGAGTCGTGCTTGGAGAGATAACACCAGTGATTAAGACGTCAAAGAAAAGCAAAAAGAAAGCGAGTTGAGAAGAGGTAACGAGTGTCATTTGTCCCAATTAAACTTGCTGCAGCAGTGTGTGTAATAGTCACAAGCGTAAAAAAGTAATTTCGTAAGCTAAAGCTTGGCGACAAAGTTTTTTGTCACGTGAACAAATAAATACAGTGTATTGCTGTGTGAGTGTGACAGAGGCCGCCCACAGTAACAAACACAATATAAAACTCTAAACTTCCATCTTTGTGGACTCGTTCTGTGGGCCTGGTATTGTGAACGCTGGCTCACGGTCATGACTTTGATCCAGGTGAATCACAGCCCTCGTTAAAGCTCTTAGTTCATTGTGCATTCCTTTTTTTACCTTCAGAATATTTTATAATCTGTAAATTGGGGTTGTTTTCATCTACTTTGCTTATCGTGTATTAAGGCAATTTCTTTTACAGTAACAAATACACAATTATAATAATTATCACTCAACTGTAGAAGGCTAAAAGCAGCAACAGGCACCTACTTTGGCTTAAAACGTTAGCAGTAAGCTCGCGAGTTAGTGAAGACAGGAAATCAAGCTCGGAGACTGATTTGTTTTTTCATGAAACAGAGCTTAAATAATATGGACATTTGTCAGCTTACCGGAAGCACAACTCCAAATCAATGCTTACCTTCCTCCATTTACAGTACGCCCGGGCTTTCTGTCTCTGCGCTCATTTAGACGTTGCTCTGCCAACTCGGGGCCAAAAAGACAGCAAAAAACGTTATATTGTCTTTTTCACACACAAAAAAAACAACCACTTGTCATAGCAGGGCAGAGTTGTAATTAACATTGGGTTGCATTCCATTCATGTGTACTCGTTCTGTGGGATTGGTGTCGTGATCCTGACTCACCGGCATGGCTTACATGCCGGTGAGTAACTATGACTTACACATGAATGGAACACAGCCCTCGTTAACGTTATTAGTTCCACCTGTGCTTTGCCTGCCATTAAAAGTCCTCTTGCAGCTCACGCTTTTAGACTGAAGAAGGGTTGTAATACTGTATTTAGATTTGTGTTTTCTCAAGACCTTTTATGATCTTTAATTTAGGGTTGTTTATATTCATTTTGTGAGTGATGCACCTTTTTTCGTGGTCTCACGGTTCTTGGGACAGATTGCAATAATAAGCATCCAATTAAGGTTGACAAATAAAGTATGTAGAAGCAACAAAGAAATTAAACCAAATATCCTCGCATTGCAACAGCAGGTCTAGAAAACCTCATCCTTACATAAGGTTACCTAAGAATTATATCAGGTCTTCCATCTGAAAGACAACCATCACGAGGTCTTGTTCTTCATTCCTCAACAAACACACCGTGCTTGTGCTTCGGTAACGCAGTGCTCAGTAACTGCAATCGTGGCCACAGAAATAAGCTGTTGACAAAACAGTGGATCACACCCAAGAGCGCCTGGCGTGGCCTGCATGTCGAAACACCGCGAACTACATAGTTGGCCTTTGCTACAACTTGCAAACACAGTTGGATCCAGCTGGAAGCAGGAATTGTCATCTCACTGAGACGTGGGCTGAGGAAAAACAGGAGGACCAACTTCAGGGCACTTCAGAGGGCTACTGTACCAAAACAAAAAAGGAAATGGAAACTATGTCCAAATCAAAATAACGTGTGAATTCGCCTTGTGACATTTAAATAGTTCTTCATTTGCAGATACTAAACCCTTCCACCAAATCAAGCCTGTAGATTTCAAGTAACCCCGCTGAAAAACAGACCAACTGAACCAAAAGCACAACTTCCTTGAGCGATTGAACTGTGTCATCATGTGGAACAACACAGGCTTCATGGATAAGTGAAGCATGTTCAGTATACAGCGCTCCTCACACCATGACGGGTGGGTTGTTAATGGAGACGACTCCACCTCTTTGACTCTGTGGTCGACCAGCCAGTCAAGCATGTCATATGAACCATCGATCCTTGTCCTACAGCTCTGAAACAAGAGGAGATTGGAGTTTTTTTCCTTCGTTTTTTCAAACAGACAAACGGCTCTTGGGGCAGAAATAATCTCTGTGGTTGAGTTAGATGTTACACAATCCTTATTACTATTATGTTTCTGGTTTAGGAGCCGTAAAGCCTGTTGTGTAAGCAAGAGAGCAAGAAGCTGCTGAGATCATAAACTTGTCTTTCTTTCCGCTAACTGAAATACTGCTGATGATCAAAAGTCATCAATTACCCTGACTAACCTTCAATATGTTCGTATAATTCAGACCGTTAGGTTGTTTCTCTGGCTGCACCCACTGAAATTTAAGTAAACCATTTTAATTATTTCTGCCACCAGAGCAGCTCTCCCTCTATATTTGTATATACGCGCTGGGAGAAAGCTTCTTCTCTTCACATAGTCAGATCTGTAACTTATCCTGTGTAAAATGTGGATCTACAGCAGCCTATACCATTACCGAATGGAAATGTAATGCCTGTGTACATTTTAAAAGCAGAAACAGGGGGTGGCGGCCATGTTAAGACGTGCAAAGTGTAAACAGTGGAAGCTGTCAAAACACTTTTTAAGAATGTGTTGCGGAGGCTTGAAAGTGCTTTTCCATCTTAGCAGCATTAGCAAGCAAAATGTTGGCCCTTCTTTGAATGAAATACATTTCATTTTAACAGCTTGTCACCTTGCAGATTATGTGGTCTAACTTTCTGAAAATGGAGAGGGTGGTTTGACAGCACAGAGGAAAGTAGCTTTTTACATGTTCTGAACTTCCGACCAACACGCAAATGTATCTTGAATACAGCATAGAACGGGTTAAGAGAAACAATAACCCCTCTAATGAGCAGCGTTATCAGTAAGAGGGTTTTGTTTGACTAAAGATTACCACTTATTCTGCCTTGCTCTACTGTGTCTCGGTTGGCTGTGGTGAAACCAATTCCTATGACTCCCCATATGTGGCTCCCAGCCAGGTCAACAGAATTACATGAAAGGAGCTTAATGCTAACCTTTCCCAAAGCAAAGCCATTATCTTCTGGTGACTAATCTGTGATAACAAACGGGAGCATTAGAGGTGAATGGGAATGGATCGAGAGGGGTAAGCAGGAGTGATAAGAAAGAGACATGGGAGGCAAAAAAGAAAAAGAAAATCCAAGCTATTGTTGCACCATTGTGGCACAGCGGTTGTGCGCATCTGCCTCCAGATCAGGAGGTCAATATTAACAAAATTCTGTTTCGTCAGAGGATCAATAAGCAGCTGCAACATTTCATCGGAACAACAACCATTATTAACCACTTGAGACAAACAGGAACGCCAGGGTGTTTCGGGGGCTTTCATTCAGAGGGCCGACATTCCTGGTGCTATGACGAGAAGCCTCACGACACATCTAAGTTACACAAGATCAAGTGCAGTGCATTGCTGCTATTGTCTCGCTTTGACCGGTTCGGGCTAATCATTAGCTCCATTATCTGAACCGGAGAGTCCAGATAGCGAAACGGAGTCCCTGACGGCACAAGGCCGCGGCCGGAAGATGAAAACACCAGCGAGAGGCTATCAAGAACACGTGCTCGATGTGTCCGCATGGTCCAAACATGCTACGCTAGAGATAAATAATCATTGAAGAACGCCCATATGGCGACATAGAAAGCATGGCTATGGATGCGTGTACACACACACACACACACAAACTCCCCTTGAGGTTCTTGCCACGCTGTGTCAGGTCCTGCCAAAGCTGTAAATGATTTGACAACGAAAAGGAATTCCTGCTATGTAGAACCAAGGCCGGTGGATATACACAGCAAACCAAAAAGAAAAGAGAAACGGAATCATCTAGTCGAACCACACATCAGCAGTGACAACAGAAACTGACCCTGAATGCCTCTAACATCAAACACATTGAACCAGACAACCGGTAACACATAGGCTTGGCATTAATGCGGCATACTCCGATTTTGGCAGTTACCATGATGGCATGCGGCCCGCTTGCATTGGCGTCTTTAGCAGCTACAGTCAGAAAAATCTCCCGGCTTTGCCTGAAACACTCAAGCTCAATGCTTTCCATCCAGTGTTCAGAGAAGCTGATGCTTTTCGCTCTGTGCAGCCAAACGTCTCTGCATGCATGCGTAGTGTGCATAGCGCTATATATATATATCTATATCAGCACCTGTGTGTACACCTAACGTGCCTGCTCGCCAGCGGGGGAAGCCCTGAAGCCCTCTCGGCTTGGTCCTGAAAAGAGACGCTGTTTGAGTAAGATAAGGGACTCGGCAGGGTGTCATTGTCCTGAGTGTCATCCACGTGAGTAGGGGAGCTCACCAGCCAAACAGGTTGTACAGCAGTGCTCTCAAATTCTCAAGCCGCACTAACGTAAACCAAAGTTTGAGGGCATTTGTGTCTGTGAGGAACGTAGGAACGTACCTCTCTCTGTACGTAGTCCCCCAAATTTGTATTGGACAGGATAAACTCTCATAGAATCGCTTCATATTTTGGTTACAAATCTTTTGCAGCCTCCAACTAACAGATTTCAGACTTGGTATCTTCCCTGTTTTTGCTCTGTCGACGCTCCAGGCAGTGTCACGTCACCTCTTTCTAAATTTGTGGAGGGATTTGTCATTTGAGAATATCCCTAATATATGCCTGTATGTTTACGATCATTGTGCTTCACTGAACCGTTCATCCAATATGAATGGGAACACTTTCAAAAAACCTAAACCGTGTAGTCCATTTTTATGTCATTTCCAAATGGGCTTGGGTTGAAAATAACAAAAGAGCACGTCATCGTCCCGCTACTTGTGGGCTGCACTGTTTCTACCCTGCTGAACTATACTTACAATGAAGTCATTTCAATTTGAAGTCGCACTTTAAGATCTCTCTTTTTAGAATAGTATTTAACTACTAGTCTGCTCAAACATTTACTGTCACCGCCATACGACAATAAACAGGCCGTTAGCAGCCTCCATGAGAAATTACAGGCTATTTTGCACTGTATAATCTGTTTTCTGCAAACACCCCTGCCAGTTATATTATTGCCACAGATCCTGTATTGCACCTGAGGTGATCTTCGTCATCAACATGCTGGTTTTAGGAGACTCCTTCAAATTGAGTAAACCCCTGTCTCAGATCTCTGCTGAAAGCACTGAGCAGGGCCGTGCGGTGCAGGCCGGGGGTCCTGAACATCTTTTCTGGATGCTTGGGCAAAACTTCAACTCGTGATTTGGGAGCAGTGGGTGTGTGGTGTTTTAGTCAAAGACTGGCAGGCAAGTATTCCCATGGAAGGAGTTAGCACGAAAGCAAGGACACTGCTCAGTCGGCCGGAAAACCAAAAAGGAGAAGAAAGAAAGAAAGAAAAGAGAGATGAAGATCAGAAAGGGAGAGAACAATAAAGAGAGGAAGGCCAGGGGAGAATACTTCCCTGCTGTGGTGGAGAGGAACTCTCGAAAATCTCTGCTGCTTGACCACAGTTGAACCGGCCTACTCTTACTCAGTTACCATCAATCACATTGCATCCCATCACCCTAAAGGGCCGACACGGCTCTGCCTTGTACAGTCCACTCACTTGATACCCTCCCCTCCCAATTACCTTCCACTACTGTAGTATTCACGCTCACACACAGCAGCTCCTCTCTGTTACACAAGCAGGGAGCCGCTGAGTGTCGTGAGCTAACGAGCGCTGACAACCCTTCTAGCGCCACTTTCGCTTTGCTCCGCGCTGCCGTGCAGCTGCGCTGGCTTGTTGAGTCCTCACCTGAGAAATAGATGGAGACTAAAAACCCTTGTTGTACTTTTAGTAGAGGCTGATGATTCCCAGGACAGACAAGTGGCGTTTGAAGAAACTTTCCACATAATGGCATCGCTATGGGCACTTCTTTGGAAAGGCCTGCACAAATAGTACGTCTTTTGAAGGGTGTTTTTCCTCTTTTTCCTCCTAGTTTACAATCAGTGTGGCGCTTCAAACGTCATGTCACGGACAGATGCTAACTTGTCGTAGCTTTGCCCCGGCAGCAGAGAAGAGTACCGTGAGTTTTCATGACATTGCTGAAGGGAGCGGCTCGCCAACGCCATCATTTTTTCTCACCAGGTCGAGCTAGAAGTTGCTCAACGGCCGATTGGTCAGCCGATATGTCGGTTGTGTCGCCGTGTATCAAGCAGCCATCTGGTTCTTTTGAGTGCAAAAGGCCTGTTTCTTTATGCAGGATGTATAATAAAATATTCACTTCCCATTTCTCTTTTTATTGAGCTGCAGTGAAAAAGAATTGCATAAATAAAACATAAATAAAAGATTCACAGCTGTTAAGCCGTAATCGTAAAACATCCACCAAGGACTCAAGTGGTGGGAGCTTTAAAGTGAGCGTTTATTTTTCAAAACAAGACTTTAAATCTTACTACTTATGTCAGGTTTGTTGAATTGATCCAGTGTAAAAACTGCCATTCGTGCTCCCAGACTGTCTGCTTACTCAAAGGACTGTAAAGTGTTACGTTATCTCAGTTTAACAGTGACTTCGCTCTGTCAGCCGGGGACACGGCGTCTGTTAATCAACCACTTTTACCACCGTTCCACGGTCCACATGCATCTGTACATGCTACAAACATAGACACATCATAACATCGTGGACTTGTCTTCAGACATCCTGAACCACAGCACACATGCTCGTCATACGCCGCTGATGTTGCGTGGAGTCAGAGAGGAGGACTTTGTCTTTGCTCGATAGTCTTCTCCATCTGCATTTTAACAACGTGACTTAGCTGGGACATGGCTGCAAAGCCTGAATTTGTGGAATTTTGAGCGGGGGAAATGTCCAATCATAATGTGCTTTGAAGGCCTCAGCCACCATTTAGGTCGAGTAACTGTGGGAAAGCAGGAGACGATTCGAATCTGCAGACGCGCCCCTTCCGAGAGTTAGAGCCACAAATTAGGGATCCGGTGTCTGAATATTTCGAATAGTATTTAGCTTTACGTCTCAGCCGGTGCACCAGATGTGAAACCAGACTGTGCGAGGACGAGGAAAAAGGAACACAACAACAACAAAACATCTTCATATTTCTCTCGCTTACGTGACTCAAAATAATGCGGTGTACTGTACACACTAAGTTATTACTTGACTGGCCGAGTGCTGAAAACAACAGCGATGGGGAACAGAAGGGCAGGATGAGAAGCGTGAAAAAACCAATTCGCATGACTCCTTCATGACTGTGCATACTGGAGCCCAGATCGACTCTGAGCTTAACGGTGCTCGGGAGCTCGATTGATTCGTACTTCCTGGTCCCAATCAGGCTGTGACGGAGGACTCGAGAGACCCCCGGAGAGGATCCGGCACGCCACAAGAGCTTGGGGCATGGTCTTCATTGGGCTCAGCTAATTCAGAGAGGAGAATAAGTCTCATTTGTACACATCCCTGAGATTAGAGGCTGCAAGATATTTTTCATTAAAATGTCAAAAGCGTCACAGCCTCTCCAAGGCGATACATGTGACGGATATCTTTGCGACCCGAAATGGTTCAATGCACAATGGAGAGGGAGACGGAGGCTTCAGAGTGAGGCAGAGTGTAGGTGGAGGCACGAGATCAGCTTGAAGTACAGAGGAAGGAAGAGAAGAAGGCAGAGGTGAAGTAGTTGTTGAAGCAAGGCGTACGGGGGAGTGTTTAGCATATCAGTTTGTCTCCGGATAAAAAGGATCAACAAAGAGGTCAATCAAAAGGGGATCAATTCAAAGTTCCTCTAAAAAGGGCTTTCAGACTGTTTGGTGTGGTTCCAACAAACTCTTTTTTTTTATTCCTATTCTAGTGTGCCACACAAATAGGAACCAGCAGCACCCACACGTCACTGTGCCACTTCTTTTTTTTAAAACTCTCAAAGTACGCCGTTGCAGTCTGAGGCTTCTGAACTGTGTCCGACGCCTACTTCACTTGTCAATTGTTTTTTCTGCTCTTCATGCTAAAGTTGGATCCCCCGGAGCCGACTGATCCCTCTTATGAATTATGCATGATTTACTCTGTTTTTACTGCGCCTTTTTTTATTTTTGTTAAACGCACACTTTGAAAAAAACAAACCTCAAAGCTGCCGTAAGATGTGGGAATGTTATACAACTGATGGAACCTGAACTCATCTTCCTGTAGTCCAAAGGTCTTGGCTGGCCGGCGATACAGTCGTGGGTGTTGACCCCGAGCCAAGCGTTCTCCAGAGGGGAAGCCTACACTTCTACATTTACACTGCATGGATCAATGGACCAGTCGCCTCCGTTCTGCTGAGCCACGGAAAACCCAACAAGCACTGGTAAACGGGGAAGGCAACGCGTGTGTGTGTGTGTGTGTGTGTGTGTGTGTGTGTGTGTGTGTGTGTGTCTGCAAGGAGGAAGTGCTCTTGAACAACCAGCGTTAATGTTGACCTACTTCGTCACCGTTTGCCTTCAGTGGTAAAGATCTACCGCTGAGGCGTGAATATGAATCAATGGGAATATTTTCCAGGAAGTCAACGGAATTTCACCTGTCGCCATGCAGCTGAGGTGTGAAGAGAAGCCTCCCTGAGAAATGTGCTGAAGGGGGAAAAAAAAAACATTGATTTTGTTCCATTGAACCCACACCATGCCATCGCCTCACTCTGGGATGTCTCCCTTAAACAGAGAGTGGGTTCGTCCAGGTACTCCAGTGCCTTGCAAAGAGGTCTCACGGCAATACCACATGGCAGAGAGCGAGCGCTGTCACTAACCACGGGAACAGCACCACACTTGATTCACTCATTACTCAGTTAATGGGCCTCTAGGCGCAGCCGCTAGAACCCCAATAAAGGGGGAAAGCAATCAGTGTAACACTCAGGCCTCATTCAAACTTGGCTCGTCCTCAGTAGACAAGAAACTTGGATGAAACTTGAAAACTTGTTGTTGTTTTTTTCTTTTACGGTCAGCGTGTAACTGCAAAGAGAGCGATGAGCGCAAAGCAGGGTTCCTTCAGCTTGTGGCACTTCTTAAAAAGCAGATTGAGACACACACACACACACACACACACACACATATTGCAATGTGTGTCCAACAGTTAATTATTTGTAACTCAGGAATAATGTAATAATATAATAATAATAATGTGTTTGTTGTTGTTTGTGTGGTTGCACAAATGGTGACACAGTAATACTGGCACACGCACACACACACACACGCACACGCACACACACACACACACACACACACGGCGTGGGTTATGTTGTTCCTACTTCATCCTTATTGCTCCACACACACACACACACACACACACACACACTCCCTCCTGGACAAACTCCGTGCACTCTTGCACATTTTTGAGGCCAGTACAACTCCAGTAGCACTCAGTGTTTCCCTGACACTCCACATCCACATAGAAGCGGTCCAGCTGCTTCACAACTTTTTTTGAGGGGGGGGTTCCTCGTGGAGAAAACCAGTGACCTGCCACGATGAAAAAAAAAAAAGCCCTCCTGAGCGTCACTTTCGATTTTGCAATAAGTAGTTCCCCCACTCGTCCCACCCTCCTGCCTCCAGAGGAGGGCCCCTGAGGGGTCCCCCTGCGGCTCCGGTGAGCAGCGGGGCTGCCCCTGGGCTTCTTTTGCCCGTAAAAAAAAAAAAAAAAAGCGCCATGTCGAGGCTGCGGGGCCGCGCAGGGCGAGACGTTACGCAAAGCTCACGCCGGAGCAGCGGGGCTGCGCGCTCGGGCTTACCTTCGCGATCGCCTTCTTGTACCTCATGGCCGCCTGCTCGATGAGGCTGTGGACATGTATATTCCCATCCCCACACGGGACGACCACCCGGGTCCTCCCGAAGCACACCGTCACTTTCATAGTGCACCCTCCGCCGCGTTAATCCCAACGAGGAAAGAGCCGCGCCAGGGCCACGGGAACCATCCCCGGCGTGCGAAGACAAAAACAAAAGTTAAATCCACTCGGTTGGCGGCGACGAGGAGGTCGAAGTGGAGTTGTCTCCGTGCCCAGCTGCGTCCTCGGAGGAGGAAGACGAGGGGAGGGGGGGTGGAGAGCCCAGCATCGGATCCGGCAGGCGGCGGGGCTGGGTTGGCGTCTTCCCTGTGAGTGTGTGTCTGTGTATGTGTGTGTGTGTGTGTGTGTGTGTGTGTGTGTGTGTGAGAGTGAGTGTTTGTGTGCGCGCGTGTGCGTGCGTGCGTGCCGCGTTGAGTCACTTTACAGAAACTTCCCGAGACAGAAGCCTCTGCAGCGAGAGCGCACCACTGGACTGCCACCGCGAGCGCGTCCACATGTCGGAGCAGGCTCGAAGAATGTTCCCCCCCCCACATCGACCGACAGGCTGCGGTGTGCAGGTCTGGAGCTGGGGGGCAAAGCCCAGAGAGAGAGAGTGAGAGAGAGAGAGAGAGAGAGAGAGAGAGAGAGAGAGAGAGAGAGAGAGAGAGAGAGAGAGAGAGAGAGAGAGAGAGAGAGAGACTTCGCGTGGCTCCGTGATCGTTGAAAGTTGCGGAACAGTTTGGATTTGTAATTGTGTAATGTGTTTAGTGGAGGTCTTACGACATAAGAGGCCCCTCTGAGCAGAGTGTTGTGGTGATCGATTGTCACTGGGACTGGAGGCATGTCCTTGAAACACACGTCGTATTTACTATCAGGATTATCAGTGTCTTTAGTCTAGATTCAAGAGCAAGGGGACCTTAGGAAATGGGCCTAGAAGCCAGATTGACCAGCAAAAGGGGCCCTCCACACACACACACACACACACACACACACACACACAGCAAATTGAAGCGATTGCAACACAGACGTCCTGCGTGTGGGAGTTATGGTTTGGTTGATCTGGGGAGCCGTGGCGGCTGGAGCTCAGGTTAAGTGGCGCAGGTCAGTTGCAGCATCGGGGCTCCTCCACGTGTCGCTGCAGCGCAAGAGACTCATGAACAGATGTTGCATTTTAACTCTGGATGAATGAGACTGGATGAGTTGAACTCCCCGAGCAGAGCGCTGACAGGAGCATATATGTATATTGTAAGGTTATAAATGATGTGCAGAAAGGAGAGACGGGCCCGGGGCTGGATCCACGGTATGACCCAATTTACTGATAAAAGCTGCAGTCCTTTCTGGGGCTCTTTGCTCTTGTGTGATCTAATGCAGTCCAAGAGAGTGAACACGGACAGCAGCGTAGGATGGACCACTTTGTTCTCCTACTATACAATCACAGTTCAAATATTTGTTCCTACCGCTCAGTTGTGTTCCTTTGATGCCCTTCAGCATCCACACATAACCTAAAAGATTACACTAGACCTTTTTTCTTGATGTTATGAATTCACACCAGGGGTCCTGACTCCACACCTATCTCTCTCTCTCTCTCTCTCTCTCTCTCTCTCTCTCTCTCTCTCTCTCTCTCTCTATATATATATATATATATATATATATATATATATATATATATATATATATATATATATATTCCTGGTGTGACATCTCTGTTTGGCTTACACACCTTGCTCAGAGTATGGATTCCTGCTGAGAGATCGTTATAGGGGACACATTTTTCCCCCGGGGAACAAATCAGTTATTTACCACAAACTACATCAGGAAGATGATTGTAGTATCTCCACTGCACATCAGGAATGCAGAGAGAGAGAGAGAGAGAGAGAGAGAGAGAGAGAGGGAGAGAGAGAGGGAGAGAGAGAGAGATAGGAGGTGAAGACAGCGCCGCTTCATGGGGCCTGAGAGGGCCTCAGAGGGCCAAATGAGCCTGCATGGCAAATATTTATGGACAATCAGATCTAAAGATGAGAATGTGGTGTACCTATGGATGGGGGGGGGGGGGGGGGGTCTGGACTCGTCCTCTCCTCAGCAACAGACCTGTGCATAGGGAGAACAGAGGTGTGCTGTCGCTGTCAGCTAACGGCTGACGTGCTTCGACATGTGCCCCGAGGGAGGCGGGGGTTGGGGGGGATTCAATCCTGATGCATCACAGAGTTACCTCACCACCAGAGAATCCAGCACCACACCGAAGCACTCATTCAGAGACGTGTGTTACTAAGTTACTACCTCCCTCCTCTTCCTCCTTCCAGTGCCTTTTCATGTTGACCTCTGCTTGGGCCTTTGACCCCTGACTTACGGATGCCTCCCTGCAGGTCTTGCGTGTGGGCTTTTGAAGGCTACAGTAACAGGCATCAAGTCGTCAGTCTGGCCTCATCTCTGTAGCTGATTGTTCCCTTTGATCAGAATGGAGTGAGGCCAGCCTGATCGTCCTCAAGGTGCCAAAGGAACGCACGCCGCATGCGAATGTTGGACAGTCAGCCCGGTGGAATGGTCAGGGTCACACCTACGATACGACTCCAAATGAGCCCTGCGTTACATTCAAGCTCGGTGGCGTGGACTCCCCTGCGTCATGACATCATGGGGACATTTCATGCAACATCCACCCACTGTGTGTCTACTGTGTAGCCTGATCCAGGCGGATGCCACTGTGATGACACAATGAGTATCTCATAATTATGACTGACAGGAGCTTCATTATTTAAGAACGCTGTCTTTTCTTCTCCAGGAACCTCCTTTTGTTGGGATTTCGGTCGACACTGGTGCTCCTGCTACATTGCACAACATTAACAGTTGAAGGCTATATGAGATGTGTGTGCAACTTGCTCCGATTTGTGTGATAAAAAACAAATTAACCAAGCAAACTTAAGAGCGGCCCCATGGAGGGGCAGCAAACATACCTGGAGGCTTCTCACTGTGGCTCCCTGCTGCCACCTAGTGTACAGTCTGGTGTCGGACAACACCCGTTTCACTTCTGTAAAGTGCCAAACCTGTAGTCCCACATGATCTTTACCTATAGTGAACATAGGAACATGTCAAAGTTGGAGGTGTTCATTTCCTTTGAGCACTTTAGTGATGGTCTGGTACAACACCATTGGATCATATGTATTGTGATGTGTTGTTATCTGGTCATAACCTGCAAATTGTACATACACATGCATATTGAGATTATTAAGGAACTGGAACCCCTCCACAAAACACTCGTGCCCACATAAGGTACAGTTATGAAATCTGGAGCATGTCCAGTCATAGAGTAGCTCTATCAAGGTCTGGGAGGGTGACAGAAAAGAGACTGATCTTACCTTGCTGCTCTGTATGCAATACACACACAGACACACACACCTGTGCTCGTGAATTAAATGGTAGAAGAGGGCTCTGTCGTGCTGTTGGTGAATGTGATGCCGAGGTGATTTTGGGTCTGAAGTACCTCGTGACAAACACACTGACAGAAACAGATTGTCCTGTCAGCATCTGACTTGTCCATGACTTTGTGACACACGTGTGTGAAGGATGAAATGCTCCCGAAGAGCATTCAACAAAATAAAAGCCCTCCCGTCTTGGGTCAGCTGGAACATGCAGCACCTCAAAACATCTGTTATTCTAAATTCAAGAAAGGTTTACTCTTTAGAAGGTACTTGTACCCAGCAGTATATAAAGTAGATAAACATCTGCAGCAGTAAAATGCAACACATCAATGCAGTGCTAATAGTATGAATATGGTGGATCTGAATTATTTCAGAAAAAAACGTGACACTATTAGTGAGCTCCAGAGCTGCGACTGGCACACCTTTAGCCAAGGACTGTACCAAAGCCCCAGCAGAGGGGCTACGGTAGCGTAGCACCGACCCTGCGGTTCCTCAGAGCGTAAAGATAAGATCAAATAATCCTTTATTAGTCCCTCAGTGGGGATTTACAGGATTACAGCAGCCTTGCTCACAGTAAATAAATATAAATATTAAGTAATATGAATAAACAGTAGAACAGTAATAGATCAAAATTTAAAAAAAAAAAGTGTAACAGTAAGAACAATATTAAATATACAGATCGAATAAAAAAAAAAAAAGTAAAAATGTGTGTAAAAGTATTGCACCAGGTGATGAATTAAATTACAGTGTTCACAAGTGTTTCAGTGGTTCGTGGCCTACTGGGGGCTTATTGTGCAGCCTGACAGCAGCGGGGAGAAAGGACTTGTGGTACCTCTCCCTGGGACACCGGGGATGAATCAGCCGGTGGCTGAAGGAGCTGTGCAGCGCTGTCGTCTCTTGCACTGTTAGCCGCTAGCCGCTGACTCAGCCGCTACCAGGTGGAGCCAATGTGTCACCCTCAATCATAGATATAATCTGAATTTTGAGTTTGAGGCATAGTTTCTTTTCATAAAGGTAGCAAATAATGTTGAAAAGTTAGTTGTTAGTCAGACTATCTGTTGGCTGTTTAAGCAAAACAGGCAAGGCACCGCTAGTGCCGCTGCCAAATGCACACTCTGCTGTCATTGAAGCTAATAGAGCCACCCGATCGGTTTAAACTTCCAAAACAGCAACGCAATCCATATTTTTGTGTAGGCAACATTTTGGCGAAACTGTGTTCATAAAATGTAATGAATAATGACACATATTTTTACTTAAGTAAAGTACAGACACCTAAAAATGTACTTAAGAACAGTGACAAAGTAAAAATACTTTGTTACATTCCACCACTAGAGGCAATATACATGTTTTGGCAGGAGGAGATGGATTTTTAAGAAAAAGATGATGGCATTTAACTAAGAGACTTCAAATTCACAAATAATTCTCTCAAGGGAGGTTTTGTTGAATTGACTTGTCTACCAAGATAAAGCTGGCAAACCGAAGAGCAGGAAGTGAAGATTATTCTTAAGCTACAATAGGGCTCCTTTCTGTCTCTGCTCCTCGTATTTCCAGTAGAGAGACCGGTAGAAGTGTTTCCTAGTCCAAGCTTTCAAGTGTGAGTGTGTGTGTGTCTGGGGGTGTGTGTGTGTGGAGGAGGAGGGGGGGGGGGTGACAAGCATTTGGAGCCATCTCTCTGGCCTTCATCTGATAAAAGAAGATGCGCTCCTGATGGATCGGACTCGGAGATGAATGTAGACGCAAGGCCGCCGTCTGGTGGACAGATGCGGTTCTGCACAGTACCTCCAGAATACGAGACAACGCTGCTCCACTCACTGTTTCTGAACATATATATTATATAGAGTATATTATAGTGCCATGGATCTAGTGATCAACCTTCTTTTGCTTGTGACACCTTGATATGAATCTATATCTCCTCGTGGCCACTTGTCATGTGTTAAATGTTAATATAAAAGTTATTCGCCCTTCTTAAGAAGAATTGTAGACTTGTTAAAAGTGTAAATGCACACTTCAGACTGCACGCAACAATAAGTTGATAAAGGCATGATTTCTTACAGGATTTTTGTTGTTGCAACTACTAAGACACAACGTCTGATCTACTCGGGCCAAACCCTACACACTGAAACTAAAAACTTATACACAAAATTACGCAATACCTTCAATCTCTTGCAAAAACAATCACTTTAAAAAATAACCCTCATTCATTGCAGCCCTATTCATACTCCTATTTGTAGCTCAAGCTCTGATTTCTAAGAACCACAGGTCGCCATGCATTCAGTGAGCGCAGCTCTCTTGTGGGGTAATGTGGAACTATAAGCGCCTTAAGATATGATGGTGCCTTACCAATTAAGGATTTGTAGCTGAGGAGAAGGATTAACAGAGAAACAACTCAAAATAAATCCATAGAAAACATTAAAAAAGGAATTAAAGAACAAAGAAGTGAAGGAATGATGTATGTTGATGATGAAGTTTATTTGAAAAAGAAACGCAAAAAGGGGAACGAAGAGGAAAGGCATACACACTTGTCTTCTCATGTCAGTCTAGTAATATGATTAATGGTAGTTGGTTCAACATGAATAAAGATTGCAATCATTTGTTGCTAGTCAGTATAATCTTACCAATCGGTTGACTATAACAAGAAATATACATCTGCAGTGTCTATTTAAGCAACTTGCAATACAGTCGTTGTCTAGGTTTTTTTGTGTTCCTCTATTTCTCTACTATTAGTTTACATTATGTGTGAACAGAGCAATGAGCGATGGGATTTAACCATTTGGTGTTTTGTTATTAGTCAGGGTCTTCTTTGGATACAGCTCCTCGGCTCCACTCTGACTGAACATTTCATCCTATACACACCAATTATGAAATCTGAAACTGTCTTTAAAAAAGGATCGTATGTAAATTGTCCTTTCCTGAAAACCTTGCTGGCTATCCAATATGCTCATCGGCACATTACGGTCTCTTGCCCCGTTTAAGCGGGGTTATAATTACAATGAAGTGCTATGTCCCTAAAGAGCTTTGTTCACGCCAATTGAAGGAATAAGGTCAAATTTTTATGCATTTATAACAACATTAACAACGTGAAACTTGAATTCTGTTTGAAAATTTGTATTTTATTACATTTTTTGTTTAAGAAACCCGGATCACTCAGGCTTCTGACATGTTTCAAAACGAGATCACCTCATCTTCTCACGTCTCGCGCTTCAGCAGCGTGTCTCAAAAGACGAGATCAGCTCGTCATGTCTCACGCTTCAGCAGCGTGTCTCAAAAGACGAGATCAGCTCGTCATGTCTCACGCTTCAGCAGCGTGTCTCAAAAGACATGGCGAGGTGATCTCGTCTTTTGAGACACGCTGCTGGAGCGTGAGACACGAAGAGATCACCTCGTCATGTCTCAAAAGACGAAATCACCTCGTCATGTCTCAGAAGACGAAATCATCTCGTCATGTCTCAGAAGACGAGATCACCTCGTCTTGATTCAGGTCAGTGCCACCTAACATTCACGGGTCTTTATGACGGGCAAGGCATTCAAAGGTCTCGGGTCCTTGGTGGATGTGGCGCGAGGACGCTGTCTTGTAATATAGAGGAGTTCCTCTGCTGCTTCTTCAACATACGCCCAATCTTTTTTATTGTCTGGGGAGACCTTTTTGGCATTTCAGCGCCACCTCTGATGAGCTGTGGCTCGATCGGCCTTGGTCTTTGCGGCATGTCGGTCTGAGCTTTCAGAGCGCTCAGAGGAAATGGTGTGAAGGCTGTTATTGGCTTAGTCTGATTTAACATCTGTGGAAAACTTTGTTTCAGGTCATCGCTACCTCTGATGACCTTCAAAGGATTCAGGTACCTTAGTGGGCATGGTGCGAGGATGTTATCTTGTGTTGTGTCTTGTGTCTTGAGCTGGGTCTGTTGAATCATTTTCTCCCTTTCTTGCTTGGATGGAATGTATACATGTTTGGATGTATACGCTGGAGGGTGCATATATCTGTTTGGTGGGAGTTTTATTGGTGTGTAGGCAGCCTTCGAAGGTTTCGGGTCGCTTGGTGGACACGGTGTGAGGACGCTATCTCGTAACGTGTCTCCCTCCTGCTTCTTAAACACACGGCCATATTTGGACCTAGTCTGGTTTATTGTCGGTCTATTAGTCAGCTGCACTTTCTCTGAGATAGGGGGGAGATGGACATTCGTGCGGTCCAAGGTTGGGGTGAGGGCTTGTGATCTTAGTTTTAATGCTCTTTCCGAGTCTTCTTCTCCCTCGTAGGGCCCTCTTGGTTGTTTTTTTTTTAGCCATTTTAGAAAATTGGACCCGGGGGTATACATGTCTGATAAAGATCCTATTGGTGGTGGGGTCTTGTAGATATCTGGATTCTGGATTCGCTTATTCTCCATGTTTTTTATGAAGTCATCTGCAGACACCGTTTTACGCTTTAAGAGCTTTCGACAGCTGGCCTCAAATTGTTTTTTTGTCATTAAAAAATCATCAAGATTTTCAAGCTTTTCTTCCCAGTTTAGTTTTGGCGTTTCGGGTAGGAAGCCCTTGACAGACTCTGGACTGTGTACCAGTGGCAATTCTAAGGCAGAATTTGCTGCCTCATCCTGGTCGTCAGTCTTCTCAAGATTTAGATTTGGATTTTTTGTGGTCGCATCCCAGACATCTTTCCCAAAGAGGCCAATGTGGGTGCCTGTGTTGGTCCAGAGGCGGATTTGGTAGTCCAATCCTGCAGAGATTACCTTTTCAGCACTGTGGTCAAACTCTGCACTCACCACCTCTGAAAGGTGACATTGCCCCGAACCCAACTGAGGAGGTTGAGCCAATGACACGTGCCATCCATTTGTAACTTCAAACGGCCCTTTGACTTGTTTTCCAAACCCAAATCTTCCTATGTCCCATTGACAAACCTTACCAGTACTGTCCCCAGTTATTAATATTTCTTCTCTGACGTCTGTCGACATGGTGGTAATGACGGCCCCTTCTTCATCCACCGCTTTGAATTTTGCGAGCAAACCTCCCTTGAGGTTAACAGACCAGGCATATATGTAGCCATCCGTAGAGGTCAGCAGTGTGGCTACGTCAGGTTTGACCTCCCTGTTCTTCAGGCATAAAAGCAGTGGTTGGGCTTTCATAGATGTCCTTTTCTTTTCATTCTTCTCATCAGAAAGCGTTGTCGATTGGTCCTTCCCAGCAGACAGCCTCCCTGTCCGGCCTTGATCTTGTTTCATTGCCATGACTACTCGAGGACTCTTACTGGCATTAATCCAGCTGCGAACGTCTCCACTGTTGGCATCCCTGATGACAATATTTCCATTGCTGGAGGCAGAAATGAGTGTGTTTTCGTGCACATCCATTGAGGAAATGTCATCCAAATATTTGTGCTCCAGAAATCTGTTGTCAATCCCCACGATGTCCAGGTCGTAAATGACCTTGGAGTTCCGCGCCGACACAAACACCCTGTCATCAAAGCAGACGATACCCACCACGTCCTTTGGCAAGGCGAAAGGATGAACGTCAAGCAATGCTCCACTGCTGAAGTTCCACAGTCTCAATTTCCCATCTGGAGAAACAGTGATGAGTCTGCGCTGCGGTCCATCAAATGTAACGGCATAGTGCCCCACTTGCTTATCTTCAGTGAGCTTGAACTTTACGAGGCCCGCCCCTGTTTGGATGTCCCACACACTCACCACACCATCTTGACAAACAGACACGACCTGTTTGTAAATGCTGTGATAGAGAGCACAGCACAGGGGCTTGTCGTGGGATGTCAATGCATTTTGAAAGACATCTGTTCCTCTGCCAAGATTTTTTCCTATTTCTGTGTTCGCCAGGACTAATTCATTATTGTACGTGTTGTAGCACATGCTGGTGATAGGGCCATTGTTTATGTCCTTAACCAGGAACTTTTGTAAAAGCTGCATTTTGTCTTCAGACCACACACAAACATTCTTGTCTTTAGATAAAGTGACAATAACTTTATCTTTGGGATTGTGGCTAATGTGGGTGATGGGCTTGACATGCCCTTCAAATGACTGTTTGCAGGTCATGGTACTCTCAGGAAACCACACCCGCACTAAGCCATCTGTACCACCAGTCACGAGGAGCCCAGATAGAGGGGAGTATTCAACACAGGTGAAAAACTCCTTATCTGCAGGGCTCTCAAAGACTGTTTTCTGGAACTTATCTCCGTGTGTTGTGACCAGTGTAACAAGGACCATTGTCTTGGAGGAACTACCGCAGATGACCAATGATTCAATGGATGGAAGATATTGGATCTTAGAGCAGATGTCATTGAAGATGGGGATTTTAACACATTGGAAGTCTTGATATGTGTTTTTTAACAGGTTTGAAACACAAAGAGTTGGGTAATCCCGCAGAGAGATTTTGTCATATGCGTCTTTGTCGAAGAGGTCTCTTTTCTCGCTCATGTTGTCAAAGGTCAACACATACAAATAACCTTGGACATCCCCGAAGGGTAACACTGCTTTAGTGCCTTTGGACCCGTAGTGTATGGCACTAATTATGTTATCTTCTACAATCAAAGCATGGCTAATTGAAAACAGCTCTGAGAATTCATTGCATGTGTAGAATAGCAGTTCCCTTTCAGAAGTGGCAACAGCCAGCTGCTTTAAGTCATTGATGTACGCCATCCCATTTACGTGCATCTTCTTGTGGTGTGAGAAGGGAAGGGCCGTTTCCTTTTTGGACAAGGGAATTCTCGATTTTTTGTCAAATCCGTCAGACCAGATGGTGAGGATGCCATCCGAGCTGAGGGAAATGTATTGACCTTTTCGATAGGTCCTTGGTTTGCCTATTGGATCAGCAGCAACGTCTTCTTCTTCATAGGGACGGAATACCACATCCACAATCGCTTTGTAGTGATCTGTAGTTGTCACTTTGAACAGTTTTGGAAAGATGCTTTTATCATACAATCCTTCTGACGCTTGCATCTGATTCATCAGGAATGTGCTTAACTCACAAAGATCCACCGTTCCATCACAGTTGGTGTCAATCTGGTAGAACAAGGCAGTCAATTCTTCATCATCTTCAGTCCCAAATACCTCCTTCAATCCTCTACAGAATTCCTCAATATCTAGTCCCCCACCTTCATCCGTATCCGCTTGACGAAAAAACTCCTCGATTTCTGGAATATGGGCAGCAGTAAATTTTTTTTTTTCATTTTTACTTTTGGGATCCATTATTGCTTCCTCAGGTAAATCCTCCATTGTATCTGTGTATTGAAGCATTGCTTCTGAGATACAACTTTGCTCTGGGTCCATTAAGGATATTTAACATACAACTTAAATAGACGTGCCTTTGAAGGCTTTAAAGTAGTGTCACGGAGTTGTTACCCGTTGCTATGGGCAACACGGGACGCTCAATAACAATGGGTACATCCCAAGTCTCTAAATTGTCGTTTCCTCGCTCCTCGCTTCTCGACTCAACCGGAAGTGGGTCTGCGCCGCCGTATTGAAGGCCGTCCCAAAGCTCTTATTCGGCTCGGAGGAGCGAGGAGGGAAATCGGAGGAGTCATGATCGAGGAGCCCCGAGCGCAGACTTCCAGGAAGTGTTTTAACGCTGGACACGCCCCCTCACTGTTCCTCTGTCATCTGATTGGACGCTGCAGCTGAGCGGACTGATCGCTGGAGTTTTATACCAGGGTGAAGACGATCACAGAATAGTTTATCTTGCGCCTACACTGTAAAATACGAACACGATGATCGGTCGTTCAGCTACGTCGGCCACTTCTTTATTCTCGTCTTCCTCTTTCACCACAAACATTTCTCAACATCTCTGCTTCCGTTTCCCCCTTCAAAATAAAACCCCCGAAAACACACTTGAACATTGCTTTCATACAAAAGCTTACATATCTCCCCTCCTCCTGAAAGAAACGTCCCCGTTTCGAAACACTCGAAATGCAACAAAAATGTCCCAAAACTTAGTAACAACTTGTCTTAATAACTCAAGTTGACCAGTAAACTGTTTACATGTCCCCTTCACCAAACTGCACAGCCTCCAGTAAGTATGCCACGCTAATCCCAACGTACACCAGACATATAGCTGATACACCATAGCGTCAAGGACACACCATACAAGCATGTGCTGCTAATAACATGTATTAATAACACAAAATTGACCAATAGACATAGCCTCATCATGCAAGTGTACAGCCTCCAGTAAGTATGCCCCGCTAGTCAACGCACACCGGACATATCGCTGATACACCATAGCGTTTGGACACACCATACATATGAAGCATGTGCTGCTACAATAAGGAAAACATGTTAACATCGTAGTCACACATTCAACACTCACATATCAGTTAACGCTAAGTGGTTTCACCACCCTCCCAGAACCAGTAACAGTCGGTTAAGGCTCACTGGTGCCGGTAACTAAAACAGTCCCTGTGCCGCCAGCGATCCACGGCTCCTCAACCCAACAGTCCCCCTCTGGTGCCCCCTCGTCCTGAAGCGAAGGAGCACAGTGAGCAGAAGCCGGGAGGCTACTTGAAGAACCCATACGGTTTAAAGTCTATCATCATGAGGAACCTGCTCCGGTCCGTGGAGCTCCAGAGAACTGCAGCTCTCTTCAATTACCCCGTCCGCCAACAGGGCCGCCGCTTGCCGGTCTATTTCTCCTTTATTGCAGAATAGTCGGTTTGCACAGCCTTCGGCAGGCTATCCCGCCAGATAAAACAGTCCTGGTCAGCCGCGTTGGTGAGATCCGAGTCAGATCATTCTCATAGTCACCTCCAAGGCCGCCTTCACACCGTCTGGCCCAGCAGGGGAAGTCCGCCCCTCGACGGCAAATGGCGGCGGCAGGTCGATCCTGGCCTTGCTGGCAGACGATCGCTCTCCGCGTCGCACATTAAAAACAAGCAGTTCGTACTTCCACATTACAACGTTCTCTTTGTTTCCTTCTCTTTCCGTCACTAAGCGTGATGACATTTGAGGTGTCTCCCAGCAGACACAGCATGGAATCTCTGACTCGCACATGGTCCAAATTTGAGCTAAGTGTTAGCAGTGGCTAACGTTAGCTCACTTCGGCGAACTGCCTTCTTCCTACCGGTGTCTTGATTTTCTCCCGACGGTTTTCTTGGGCGCAAGACAATCCCACCGCTGCCACCAATGTAGCCGAGGGTTTGTCTTGCGCCTGTGCTGTAAAATACGAACACGATGATCGGTCGTTCAGCCAAGTCGGCCACTTCCTTATTCTCGTCTTTTTTCCTCTTTCACCACAAACAATTCTCAACATCTCTGCTTCCGTTTCCCCCTTCAAAATAAAACCCCGAAAACACACTTGAAGAGCTGGAGGAAACACGTTTTACAACATGTATGGTTATTTTATAAGAATTTTATTAGAATTTCAAAACATACTGAAGTCAATAATTAATGAATAAGACGCATCCCGCTGGTAATCTATCCTGCGTATAAGCAGGACCCTGAACACAACACAGTAATACACTATGTAAATACTCAATGCAGTTTGTGTAACAGACTACAGAGAAAACATATTTACTCTGACACAGATGATAACTGTGTCTTCATTTACATAAATTGTAGTTTAAAACCATTAAATCAACGTGAAAACATACAATCCGTCTGTGACCTTCAATCAAACTGGATGCGACCAGGTCCAGAAGCGTTTAAAGAAGTCAGCGGAGAGACCATCAGTCCCGGGTGCGCGTCCCAATGCCGTATGATTACCAGCCACTGTCAGATGCTCCAGTCAGCCACAGAGCAGCTTTCTCCTCTGGGCTGAGCTGAGGAAACCCCTCAAGAGCTCCCACCGACACTGCGTGCTGCACTGCTGCCCCCTGGTGGTCACCCTGCCTCCTGGACGCCCGAGGCAGCTCCTTCCTCTGTGCCACCGATCTCTCCAGGTTGAAGAAGAAAGAGCATCTTGACAAGAGACACTGTGTAACGCCCAAACAAAACGGCTCTTTCTAGAGCCACGCACACATTACTATTGAGCAAACTTCTGCAATATTTATTTTATGCAGTAGCAGTGTGTCCTTCACAATACAACCATCCTATACCATAATTCATTATATTCAGTACGGTGATGGGATGTTATAAACCCTCATGTTGTAGACCCTCACATTGACCTGAACTTTTGTTATGAACCATCTATTTCATGAGAGAGAAAAAGCATGTGTTGTTTCCTTTGTTTATTCAGAGTTTTCTTGTAAAACTAAAATAAAGAACATGGAATAAGTAACATTATTAAGGAACGTTTTATAAAGTACATTTATTGTAGCCAGAAATATCATTATTAATGTCTTACAATATGAAGAAATAACAATAAAGGAAAGTAACAACATTAATGGAATACCATCTATTAAAAAATAAACAAAAACAATGCCCTGACAATCACTCGCCGACCCTTCACCACCTCAGTAGAGGACAACATGGTTGCATTTGCAGTTGTCCTGAACAGAACCGCGACTCCTGAATTATTAGCCTCAAACTGCTCCGTCTGTAGGAACCGGTTGTGTCTACTGCAGGAACAACACACCCACCTTTTTTGGGGTCTTTTGTTCCAATCACTCCCACCATTAATGTATAAAGACCCTATTTTAAAGCTTTGAAAAGAGGCGTCAGAGAAGAGAAACAGACCAAATGGAACAAGCAACATAAACAACCTGATTCAAAGTATTACTTTATTAACAACAAAAACAACCTGATTCAAAGTATTACTTTATTAACAACATAAACAACCTGATTCAAAGTATTACTTTATTAACAACAAAAACAACCTGATTCAAAGTAATAGTTTGCACAGAGGAAGTCAAGGATCTAGTTGGTGAGTCCAAATTGAAATGGACAGAGCCAATGAGTGTGTTTTCTAGACCAATACACTCATAATGACTTTAAAAAAAATGGACAGAAAGCTTGCAAATTATATGTCGGCCTTCGATTGTCCCGTTATATCTCAAGTTGAGTCTGCTCTCATCAAGTTCGTCTCCACAATCTCATGTACACAGACGGGACTGGACCATGCCGTTGGACCTGCTCCTGGTCCGGGAAGAGTTCCCCTCAGCAGCAGATGCTCACGGGCACAAAACCCCCATCTGCCTGATAGCCGCTGAAGCTTGGCAGACTAGAGGGATGCGTCCATCAACAACCAAGTTGGGGTTCATGGCAGCAACATGCAGTGAAGCGGGAGGAATTGAACGAAGCTGTGATGGCTGAAGTTGTCGGCGATGTGTGTTGCCCTGTGCTCCTCTCGTCTGAGAGGTGTTTCTTTACACATCCTCTTACATGGAAGACGACACAATAGCTCCTCATGTCGTCAGTAGATGTTTTCATGGTATAGCAAACAAATCTGCTCCATGTATTTGGTTGAAAAGATATGACACCAACGTGATATGAACACGCAACCTTCTGATCTGGAATCAGACCAATACCATGACGTAGTTTTTATATTTATTGGTATTTCTCTGGCTCGAGTTATCGGAGCATCAAAAGCAACATTGAATTCATGAAAATACGTTCTGGTATGTAATGTAATATTGAGGCCTGTGTGATTTGAGTCACTGTTAAGCATGCCATTCATGACGGATGCTATTCCATCTCGCTGCTTCAGTTGCAGGTGGCAGTGCATACAGGCTCGCCGTCACGGCTTACAGGGGATACCAAATAGACCTGCTGTGGAAAAATGTCTTTTGTCTGGGGGTCAAATCCAGCGGCCCCTGCTTACTAGGAGCTGCGTTGCTATTTACATGTTCTCATTTTGCTGCTGGGGACCCTGGAGCCAATTGCTGCGCTGCTGATGTCACGATGAAATGACTCCAGTACCAGTGCTCAATTCAGTGTCACAGCGAATGCATAACAAAGGCATTGCTGTTGGTTTCACTGGGCTCCTTCGTCCCCGTCCTCAGCTCTCACCCAAAGACCGATCGGAGCCTCAGTGCTTCTCTCGCTGTGAGGCTGGTAGTGAAATCAATTTACGTTTTCACATTTCTTTAATCAAATGGAAAATCCCTGCCTGCAGCTGCTTCACAGTAAAGGCCTGGTCGGTATACTGGCGTTGCTGCACCCAGCTGTGACTAACAATCGTCCATTAGTTGTCTAACTTCAGCCTATTTTAGCAGCAGATTAGCTTGATTGGAGCATTGGAATCAGAAAAGTACATATTAATACAATTAGAGTACACCAGAAAGAACAGACATATGGACACACATTTAACAAATGTTTACATAAAGCCTTTCAGTGTTTTTATTTTATTTATTTGACAAGCAGCAGGATCATGTTTGTCACCTCATGGTTTTATCTTTACATTTGAAAGTAGATACAATAGTCAGTATACCAGTTTTATTACAATATTTTTTCCTACCTTCAGTACATTAAACAAAGAAAGAAAAATAAAACACACAACAACTGCAAACGTGAGAAAAGAAAGCATGTTTTTTTTGTTTTTTTAATTTTTTAAATGTGTAGCCACCAGTATCACTGGTGCCACAACTCACTCTTTCCCCAGGTTTCTTTTCTTTTTTTGACTTTATATTTCCGGTTATGTTTATCGGCTCTTCCCTCTCGAACAGCGAGAGGCATTTTCTTTTTGTCGTTTTCTTTTGACGCACGAGTGCGTGGCACTGGTGATGTTGTAAACAGCTTAAAAATCAGAAGGTGGGCGGGGCTGGGAGGAGGGTCTTTGTGGGAGGTGGCGTTAGCTGGCTGTCGTGACGTGACACCATGATCTTTTTTCCTTTTCTTTTTGTTGTTGTTTTTTTCTTCAAAAGATGGAGGCACCAGTCCTGCCTTCGCTCACCGCATATAGAATCACAGCGGACAGCGACAGTCCAAAACCGAAATGGATGAATGAGTCTGTTTTGTTATTGATTTTTCGCGTTTTAAACCTGCGTCTGCCGGACAGGCGAGTGTTTGAGTGGAGGGGGCTCAGCATCGCTGCCTACGCCACATAGCTGTACTCGTCTGCCGAGGTCTGGCTCCGCTCAATGTACTGCTTGTCGATGAGCACCTCGATGCACTTCTTGATCATGCTGATACTTGGGTTGAACCTGGCTTTGGACTGATTGATGACCTGCACACACGATAAGAAAAACAGAGGAAGCAGTTAATCTACCGTCACAAACGAGGACGCAAGAATGCTGCCGTCGGCTGATGCATCTGCAATGTTTGGAATATTCTTTATCTGGATTAACAAGGTTTAAAAATAAATTTAAAAAATGTACTTTTGACCAATAAGTATATGATTGTGCCTATATGTGAGTGGTTGTTTATGTGTGTGTACTGTACATGTATATAATATGTGGGAGATACACGAAAGAACATGTGTATTTGTTTTATGGATCTATGTGCAAGCATGGAAAACACATGTCCCTCCTGGCATGACTATGAGGACTAAAGACAAAGGGCACAGAACACATTCAACAATGCTGTGTGTGCTTGGAAACCTTAACTTGTTGTGTTGTGGTGTCTTTTACTCACAGAGAGATACCGTGATCTAAATGTTTCAAACAATAGTGAATCCACGGCATATTATCAAATTCCCAGCACATTCCTTTTGACGGCTACTTCTTTACTCCTTCTATTCCTCCTATTTCCCCTGAAACCTTTCTAGAAATCACTTTCAGAGCTTTGAATAGAGGACGTCCACCCACCTCCTGGATGAGGGCGTTGTGTCGAAGCACCTTGCGGGCCTTCATGATTCTCACTATAGCAGCTTGTAAATACATTTTGCGGTCCTCGTCCACGGCGCTCCTCGTCTGCTCTATCTCCTGATGATCAGACAGATATGCGACAAAGTGGGTTCAGGCATCAACGGCGAAGCTTGAGAAAGTATTGAGAGGGATGGCGAAAGCGTCCGTCTTACCTGTGGCGTGTCTTTCTGCATCGACGTTGTGATCTTGAACTTTGTCCTTTTACTCGTGAAACTCATATTTAGCGAAAACGTGGACTCGGTTTCAATCTCCTCCTGTGAGCAGAAGATTCAAATTAACATCGCTGCATTCCACGTGGACAAGGACTTGCCAAGGCATCAGGTGCGAATAAACAGAAAGCTGCCGATCCGACGCCAAAACGCCGTGCCGGCGTGTTGGGACGGGCTTCACGTGAGAGCACACACCTTTTGCGAGTCGTGGTTGAGCATCTTGACGTCCAGCAGGGACCTGATGGTCTTCTGCAGCTCCTTCTCGTTCATCTGGGTGCCGTCTTGCAGCTCTTTGTAGGTCACCGTCAGGCTGTTGTTGAAGGCCAGCAGCACGGCCATCTGGTAGGTGGTCACCATGGCAACGTAGGGCTTGGACAGGTAGTTCATCTTCACCTCACCTGTTGAGAGACGAGGACGAATGTTGGTCCATACAACAGAACCAGCTGCATTACGACTATTTAATCATGATTGATGATATTTCACTTCATGACTAGACCAGTCTGGGTGTGATACTGTGGCTTTAAATCGTGCATATATGTGTGTGTGTGTGTGTGTGTGTGTGTGTGTGTGTTACCTGTGCAGAGATAGTGCAGCCAGGTCAACTTCCTCCCACTGAAGTGCTGATTATAGAACAACTCAAACTGTAGAAAAAACAGGAGGTGAAGACAGGATTTATTTCCCATTGTGCTCCTACAACTCAGTACACACATGTACCTGACAATTCACTCGAATAAACTCACCATCTGCACACTCTTCTCTAGCTCTTGAGGGATGGCGAATGTGGAGGAGGGGACGTGTGTGAGGGGCCAGGCTCCAGCCTGCAACCACATGGCATTTACCACAACATTACACATTTGTACTGGAAACAACGGGGCGACAGAAGCTGTGGTGGCTAGAATCTGAAGACAGGTGAATGTAGCGGCGCGACTAAAAAGCACGATAAGGCTCACGATGCTCAAAGCTTTGACGGTCGCTGGTGCGAGTGAGGAGTGCCAGACCCATCGGACTTCTCCTCACCTGTAATACGTAGATCTGGAAGCTGATACCCAGGTCCACCACCGTCTCCTGTGTCTTGATGAAATTGTTGAACTTGTTGTTGAGGTCGGCGCTCACGCTCATGTCTGTGTACATTCTGTGCAGTTTGCTCGTGAACTCGTAGCCACAAGCTTGCTGTTCATGAAGAAAAGAAAAAGAAGAAATCAGGAGGACGACGGAGAATGTATGAACGGAAGGAAACAAGTGAGAGGAAGTCTTTGCATTTACCTTTAGTTTGTTGATCATGGCTTCTTCTGAGTCCATCGACAATGATAAACCGTGTATTAACCGCTTTGCTAGCATTCTGGCATAAAACTGTGGGCAAGAAAAGCAAGACTTGTAAAAACGGAACGTCTCTTTGGAGTATTCATGCGACTCAATGCAGCAATAGAGTAACTCTGGTCACCTTTTGAAAGATGTCCTTGTCGTCTATGTACTTGAACACTGTGATGAAGCTCGTCAGCTTGTCCTCCACCTCGTTCTCCGTCATTCCCTTTGCAGACTTTTTCAGCAGATTGTCACAGTATTTCGCCAGCTGCACGGACACAACAGGAGGGACACAGCCCGGTCAGCACACTGTGTGTAACACTTTGTGTAACACTGTGTGTACGTATGTGGTTGTGTGCACTTACAAGTTCAGGGGCTTTACAGATGGACTTGGGCTCCCTGAAGTTCACCACGGACGTCAAAGCCTGAGAGAGAGGCATCACATAAAGAGTGAACAAACCATCAACACGTGTGCACAGTTACACTTTAACACACAGGCTTTATTACCTTATCGAGTGCACTCATGAAGTGCTGATCCCCGTTTAGAACTGTGTTTATGAGCTGAACAAATTTACTGTGAACCTCCAGCACCGACTCCACGAACAGGGTTGGCATCTACGGGAAGCCAGAAGAGCGAGACAAAGTTGCGTTAAAAGTCGAATTACTTGCAGCTCAATCTAACCTTCAAAAACACACACGTGCGTGCGGTGCTGGAGGACTAACGTTTTCCTGAGAGAGGTTACTGGTGCCTCGGATGCCCTCGTTGTGGATGTGGACCTGCAGCTCCTGGATCATGTGGGGCAGCCCGTTGGACACGGCCCGCAACAAGGTGTACATGTTGGCCATGTCTGGAGAAAAAACAACAACACCGTTTGATTTGAACAAGATGTACTAAATAACAATAATTTGCGTCGTGCAGAAACAGATCTCTGCGTCGGTGCACAGATGGACCGCCGGTACACTGACCCTCTCTCTTCTCCTGCCGAATAATGCTCTGGCACTCCCCGTGCAGGAACTGCAGATGATCTGCTACCATCCGCTGCTGGCATTCGTGGATGACTTTGCCATACGAGCTGGGGTGAAGGTACTTCCGACATCTCATCTCTTCGTCTTTCAACCGCCCCAAAACCTGGTAGGAAGACAAGGTGCACAGGACAGGGGGGTCAGTTTGTCAAATGACCAATCAGCAACTACAATGTGTGTGCAGGTTTCAAAAAGTATGATTTAAATTATATCCTTCTAATGCAACCTGTGTAGAGCTGTGTTAAATAGTTGGAAGCGTCCCAACGTTGACATTTTAATTCTAAAATCAACACTCGAATGCTGCGCAGCTTTTTTCATCCATTCTGTTCCAACACGATATTTCAGCACAGTTGCAGATAAACATTAGGCTCCATTATTAGTATAATACTATTTGAAGAATTAGATTCCAGTGGTACGCATAGAAGTAACGTGAGAGTCGAACCATCAAGCAAGATAATATGATTTCACTTTGATATGATGACATGTTCGGATATAACTTGAACTCTTAAAAAAAACAAAAAAAAACACGCACCAATTAAAAATAACATAGGAAACAAGAGAAAAAGCTGCCTCCTCGCAGTTGAAACTGGGTCAGATAAGCAAGTGAGACTGACCCTGTCCAGACGGGAGGCGACTGCACGACAGTGACTGTTGCTGCTCTTTCACAGTCATACCCAAAATGCCTGGAAAACGCCTTAATAATGATCCTGTTTATACGCTGGGGATAAATCTATCAGAGAAAGCTGATTACTGCCAGAATACATGAATGACCGAGAGAGAGAGAGAGAGAGAGAGAGAGAGAGAAAGAGAGAAAGACAGAGAGAGAGAGTGAGCAAAAGAGAGCGAGAGCAGTCATGGCAGCTAAAGTCGCCCAGGGGTCTATGATCTCAGCCTTAGTTAGCGAGTTAATGGTACAGCTAATACTCAGATTAAAACTATTACGTCACTGGACTGACATGACCTGCTAGAATGACGTACACACATACAATCTAGAAAGCTATATCACTGAAGTTCTTCTATGCAGCTCACCTGGCAGCTTGGACGGACGGACACGGACACGGACGGACACACACACACACACACACACACACACACACCTCATCTGTCCATCTCTCCTACCTTCTCCATATACTGTGAGCAGTTGGACTCTTGCAGGAGATTGGAGGCTTCCTGTTTGTAATACTCTCCTGTTTTTGTCAGAAATGGCCCTTCGAAGATTTCCTGATAAAACTGCAAACACGGGAAGAGGGCGTGGCCCGTGTAGGATTTAGTATACATTGAGATACACAGACCGAAATTAACGGTTACTGTACAAGACACAAACGGTAATTAAAGACGTTAAGCGGCCAAAACAATGTTTTTCCCCCTTTAAACTTTAAAGACTGAATAAATGCCCAGATATAAAAACACAATGCAAACAGTTGTTATCGTAGGAGGAATGTATTTGCGGCCTCACCTTTAGTGGAAACTTTTTCTTGTACTGTTCAACATGAACAAAGGAGTTGATGACCCCGTGGATTACCTTCTGGTTAGGGTTCTCGCCACAACGATCGCTGTGAGACACGAGGAAGCTGGCGTTAGGTCTGATGCTTGTGTCTTTTTGTTTTTCTTTTGTCGTGAGCACTGACGTCGTTAGCATAGTGGGAACACTGTGGCGTTCAGGCTAAACACTGCAGCCCAGTGAGACTGCTTGCCAGACATTAACAGTGTGAAAGCTTGGTAATGTACCATTACACTGATGCTAATTACAAACACATTAGTGTACAATCAGAATAGCGGGACTAAATACACTCTCTCTCTTATCTCTACCATTGCAGAGAAACAATCGCCCGTTGTGGCTCAACATACTTTTTGATTTCATTCAGCAGCATCCGGATCAGGACAGCCTGCAGGGGCTCAATCATAAGCTTCCTCCACATGTCGAGCGCCAACTGCAAAGACCAATGAAAAGATAGCATATAACAACTGTGTAAACAGATCTGTGAGGTCACCGAAGTTGGGCAGTGTCCGGTGAAATCTTGGCCTGGGTACAGCTCACTCAATCTGAGCATGCACTCGCCTTACCTTTCCCACCATGCCTGTCATTTTCATACCTCAATTACAATATATATATATATATATATATATATATATATATATATATATATATATATATATATATATATATATATATATATATATATATATATTGCTTAGTGTCAATGAGCCAATACCTCTCCGATCTCCATGAGCGGCTCATTCATGTCCACTCCCCCGTAGCCGTACTGTAGGTCTGCTTCTGTTAGTTTGTTCTTCTTGATGAACTGAGTGTTGAGATACCTGAACACAGTGGGGTAGGAGGTCAAGACATTGGGATATCAAATGCATCCAGAAGAGTTAGAGGGGGGCGTCTAATGTCTAATGTGTGGAGGTGTGTCAAGAAACCCTTAACCACGACACATCCATCCTCAGGAGCCACCAGTGGCACTTCACGGCGGCTGCTCCGCGAGATGGCCATTAATTAATTCATACAATCAACTCTTTCGTGCTTCGCTTGCTTTCTTTCTTTTGTCAGTAGGTCCCCCTCCATGATATTACAATATATTAAGCGCACACATGACACTGTATCTTTCCTGCTGTTTTTTCATTTGGTATATTAATAAATACGATTGATGGGTGTAGTAGCCCATCTTTACATCTCTGCATTGTGTTGCTCACTGTCCACACAACTTTTCACTTCACCACATCTGATAAAAAAAAAAAAGGCTCGATCCATTGTATCATGATCTTCATATCAAATTCCTCCATTGATAAAAATGTCAAGTGGTTTACGTCATTCATATGCATAGAGACTAATTACAGAGGTCCTGACCTCGGTGACCTCATGGCTGGCTACGACCATGCAGTTCACACGGCAGGGCATTCTCCGTTCTGCTTCTCTGCGCTGAACATGGTTGTAGTGGACGAGGTCGCAGTGGTACTCGTTGGGGGAAGTAAACACTGTTGAGCATGAGAGCGATACGAGTGGTTCCAGCTTTGGAGGCGGTTGGTACAGCCGTTATTTTGTTATCCCAAGGAAAGAGGGGGAAGACTAGGTCCTAATCTGTCACAATCCATCCAAGTCTGTCACTCGCCCCCTGCACCTTCACCAAATGTGTCGAGGCAGCGTTAGCTTCCCTCCGGGGGAGCAGTGTTTGCATTTTGGCCCATTTCCATGAGAGCAAGTAGCAGCACAGTTGTTCAGTTCCAGTTGGGTTGGAAACTGCACTTGTTTTGGAAGTTTTTGCTGCTCGTTGGCTGAATTGTGTCCATGATTGTAGTAGTACTCTGGCAGCTGCCAGCCTACCTCTCGAGAAGTCTAATGTAACAGATATGGGTCAGCCCTCAACTGTGATGGCATAATCCAGAGTGTGATGGCATCATGCACTCGAGGTATGCCTGTATGGGCAGTAGTGTCTGGACAGAAATGTACTCCCATTTCAATGCTGTATTGTGGTTATGACGTTACCTTAGGAGACACGGGATAAGGGTAACCCTATCTTCCTGAACACAATGCCCCAAGGTTTGAGGTCTGGATGGGTCTTCATTCTGTCCTTTTGACTGGGTCTATGATGCACTGGCGTGGTGGCTGCTCTGCAGTGTGTGAATATACGACCCCATACTTCATGTGTTACACCGACTGACTAGTCGGAAAGGGAACGAAATGTTACGTCTCTAACGTCTGTTCCCTGAGGGAGAATAACAAGGTACAACATCTGGTTGCACCGCTGTACAGCTGGGCTCGATGAAGACTGGTTATCGAACTGAGGGATGGCCACAGTTACGAATGTAAATAGGTAGGGCCTCACATACACCACCAAAGGTAATTTGCCTTAAAATACAGGTGTCTTCAGGTTGGTCATATTATGAGTATCCCATATTACATGTGTTGTACCTTGTTCACGTCTTCCGGGAGTAGAAGTTATAGACATACCACCTCGCTTAACCCTCTGCCTCTTTCAGCAGTATAGCAATCACATTCAACCGTAATTCTCTCAACCATCCATCTTTGACAAGCATAAAACAGCAGCACCAAGTGTCAAATGACTGCTAACATAACTGCTTGTGTGGAGAAACACTTAAGTCCAACCTCCACGATTTGTGTTTGACAGGTTGCAAACATAAACATGTATATTCACAGACATCAGATTAAGATAATCGGCATCACTCTTCTATATTAAGAACTGAACACAAGCATGTCACCACTAAAGCCGAGACCCACCCTTTCTCTCTGTCACACTCGCTGACATAATAAAATACAAAAGGCATATGTACGCACCGACAGTCTGCTGATTTAAAAATAGATCTGAAAGCTCTCAAAGGGAGTATTGAATTTAAGTGGATCAGGAAACAAAAAATGCCTGTTGGCACTGCGCCTTTCAGGTAATTTTATAAGTGTGCAAAAACTTTCGGTAAGCTTAAGATGGAATGAGACCATCTTGCGTCTAAGGACCTTGACACAGAGACAACTTAAAAGGGCCAAGGATGACAAAGACACCACCTTTGGCAAATGACTTCTGCTAAAAGCGTGTGGTGTGTTGAAGTCCACTTCAACACACCACAAGAACAACAGCCAACAGCAGGTTGACTACAAACATGTCCTTCATTTGTGCTTGAAAAATATGCCAGGATAAACAACATAACAATGCATCCAACCATTTTAACACCATTGTGAATGTAAGCAAGGATATAGCAATGTTACCTGTACAAGCAGTCCATGTAGTCAGCTCCTTTGCTGTACTCATCCCAGTATCTGTGGTACATCACTAAAACCTTCTCCTCTGAGTCCAGGACTTTCTGAAATACACACAGAAGCACGACATCCATTATGGAAAGAAGAAGAATGCAGAGATAAAATGCACTGTAAAAGGGTTTTCTTTGCCAGCCCTTGGAGAGCTTTCATGAGTGCTTACCTTGTACAACTGCCGAACATGATTCTCAAGAAACACCTTGGTCTCTGTGTATAATCTCTCACCCAAAGGCTCTGGGTATGCTACGCACAAGGCATAAATGTCGCTGGTGTCATAATTCAGGATAAACATGAAAACACATGTGGTTTGATTATGTTTAGATGATATTATACAGTTATGAAATATTTAGTATTAAATACTAGATACAGATTCTGCTCTGCTTAGCATCTGCCTGACCAAACAGCTAATTTCACACTAACATTAACATATCAATAACAACTCTTTGAAAAATGTATCTGCCTTTCTTAATTAGCCATATTTGGTGTTTAAAGTCCAACACATAAAACTCTATACAAGCTGGACCTTACTTTATTGCGCTAAGTAACTGTATGACTTTCTGTCCACAAAAACTGTTCGAAAAAATGAACAGAAATCTTATGTTGCAGTTTCAAATTCAATATGAAGCAAGTTGGCAAAGGATACGAGAACCGATCATTCCATGTGGCTCTCTCCACGTAGTCGAGCATCACAACAGCCTTGATTGTCGTCAGTAGCTTGTTCCATGTCTCGTCAAAGTCCACCACCCGCGGCTTTAAGGACATTGTACAGTCTCTCTTTCAGCCTGATAGAAAAGCAGGAATACAGAAGTGAGTAAAGAAACTAAAAAACACAGAAACGACTTGAATCTTCAATTCCAATCCTAAATACTGATGTTATCATGAAACTATCCACATGTAATTGAGACCGCAGACATACTGTTTCCTAAGTAAATGGAAGACATCCTATTAGTGAACTCAGCTTAAGCAGGAGCATCAAAACAGAAATGCACAGGCAAGGTGACATAAAAACATAACAATGAATATCATTGTCATGTTATTGTTTATGAGGCTCTCTGCACTGTATATAGTAATAACAATATCTAACAACAATGGGTTTGTTTGTTTGATTAAAATAACATGCATGAGTATAAAGACTTGTAAAAAGTCAAACACACGAATCAAGACTAACGACATTTAATAGATATGGGGCAAAGTGAAAATGTACATGAAAAAATAAGCCTCTGATAAATTGCCTGCTTCAAAACAGCTGCTCACATTACCATAGCAGCAACAGATGAGATAAACAGTGTGCTCAAGTTCATGGAGGTAATGCTAACGCTCATCGACAGTAAACACATTGGTAGAACCATCAGGTATCAATAACTGTAACGTCAGCTGTGCAATTTACCAGGGGACTGCTGCATATATATATATATATATATATATATATATATATATATATATATATATATATATATACTTCTCTATCTCTGTGTCAGAAGAATCACAGATTACTTGCAAGTAAGAGAAGAGAAACTAGGCCCTGTGTTGCTTCTCGTCATTCATGCCAGTTGATTTCACGTCAGTGAAAACACTGCAACATCCTCATGCATCTTTTTTGCTACATAATTCACATATGCCAATATCCGTCATTCGAAACAAAGTGTCAAAGTGACTAAACACACAGCCTCCTTACAGTCATGATAAAGGCAGCCAAGTTAAGGTTACTAGCTAGCGGAATGCCAATCCCAAAATAGGATGGCTAGCTAAAAGGCTAGCTAGCTCCTAGCTAGCGTGCTACTTCTTCCTGCTCAAGTCCCAACAGTTCGGAAGGCAGCGGCTTGCAGCTCGCTGTTAGTCGGCTAGCAGGGAGCTAACGGCAGCTCAGCTATCGTTAGCTCAAATGGTCATCTTCATTGCAATTTCCCCACATTTGTACTGACAGCTCGGCAGAACAAGGTGCTGTTGTTAAACAAAACGGCTTGCTGAGGTCGAGCGTGGACTTTTGAATAGTACGTACCTCTGTTCGGTATTTATTTGTTATAAAACTCAAGTTTCTCCGCTGTCACAGGCTTGATTTGTCTCACTTACAGGTCTTTCCTACCTCTGGGACTATACCATTGTATTCAATGGGGGTGTGTTTTGAACAAGTGTAGTTTGGCCGTCACGCTTTGCGGCTCTTCACTATGGTAAAATGTCCTTTAGACGTTTTCGATTTTAAAGAATGCATTCTATATTCATGCATACCAGTCAGAAAATGCCGAACGCATACGGGTCCAATCCATAAGAACACCCGTGTGTGCTGATGGTATCGCCCAAAACTACGGAAACATTTTAGGAGATTCTGTATGTTATAACCGAATGTACTGTATTGAATCTCTGTTCTGATAAGAGAGGGAAAGATGTTTTCATCAACGTAAATTATAATTACACCCCGTATGTATCTAACTGCGAGTATTCACCATATCAGATATTTACGTTTTCTTTTCCTTATGATATTTTACATAAACACCCACCATACATTGAAACAAACAGTTATGCGAGAGAAATGTCAACAACAAAAAATGAAACTCGATTGCAAACAATGGTTAGTGTGGCGAATGGCATTTTAAAAACCATAAAGAAATTACAAATATCAGGATACACATTGTATTCTATTATTTACCGAGCAGCAGGAATAGAAGAGCAAACAACCAATCAGAATGGTCGAACAACGTTCTTTAGAGATTTTAAACAATGACCACAAGAACATCAAACTGTCAATTAACTGCATTTTCGTGTTTGTTCAGGTTAAGCTCACAAAGTTTAACTAACAGGTGCAGGGAACTTTCATGTGAGTATGCCGGTAAAAATATGTAAATTAGCTTGTTATTTAGCGCTGGGTAAATTAGCTAAGCCAGATAACATTGGTCGATGTGAGAAACTTAAAGTGTACCCGGCTAATTTAGATACTAACTGAAGAATATCCGTTTCAAATAGCTTAACCGAGATTATCCATCGATGTGCTTTTTAAAAAAAAATATTATCAAACTGCGACATGTATATCGGTTGTCAAATTATTTTCAGCTGTGAGTTTTGTCAAACTTTCACTCAACCTAGAAATAAAGCAGAGAAGAAAACCTTCGTCAGTTAACAGCTAACTGTTAGTTATAACTGGCGTTAAGTTAATTGACCTAACCAGCAGAGGGCCCACTTTTCTCAAGCAGGAAGTGACACTGTATGTATATGTTAACATTCCCACCAAACATCCACGGTTAGACACTGTAACATGTTGTGTAATGGAACAATTGCTTTAATATTGGGCAGCATGTCCCATTCCTCCTATATTGTATGATTCCAGGCAGACAAAGCCCTGAGGAGAAATAATGTAGAGGAGTGCAAAGGGTTGACTCCAAACCAGACAAGAGGAGTATGATGTGACAAACTCTTTTTTGGAGTGTCTCGCTCTACTCAACATTGTGTACACATTAGAAAACCCTAACTATAACCCTCTCTGATCCCCATCAGAGTGATCAGCAGCTCAGTCAGTGCCAGTTGGAATGGACCAAGTGCAGGTCGAAAAGGACTCTGCCCCTGATGCACCTTTTTACATGGAAAACGGTCAGAGTAAGCATGCCCGCAAAACCCATTTCCCCCGAGTTTGCCCTATTACTTCCTCCACGCACTGTTGTGACACCATTTCTAAAGCTGCAACAACGTCCACTGTTTTAATAGTGCTACTACTAGTACTATGTATAATTTAAAAAAGAACATGTCGAGAAATTGCTATGAAAACTTTGTAGAAAGTGACTTTTGTTTTAAATACGATAACTTAAAAACCAGCTTCCAGATGCACAGCCTTATACTAGACTCCTGGCTTAGAAAGTTGTTATGGCTAACGTGTCATTAAAACATTGTCAACACTCACATCCAGCAGACACAGAGCGGCATTCTCATCGGGTCGGAGTTGTATTTGTGACTATCTGACAAACGTGAATCCAACGTTCATAGCACTGTTAGGGGATACCCAGGGGGTTCAGACACGTTATCAGCCTTCATGTTCAAGTTATTTACTTGTGTAAATCCTACACACTCATAAACATCCACATTAAGACAAGTATCACACACTGTATGAAAAGAGTAGACACTTTACTTTTGTTATAATCACAGATTGTGTCATTAAATAGCCTGATCTCTAACTACATCATCCTTTCTTCTTTTTTTTAACCATTCAACCTTCCAGTTGGGTTCGTAATAAGAGCTCCTTTCCAGTTCCTGCCTGTCCAGACAGAGAATCCGCCACCTATGTATCTGCCCAGCACGCCACTACTACAACCTCAATGCTCCGGGGAGTCGATGAATATGGTGCTGACCAACAATATATCCCCACTGCCAGGTGAACCTTAAAAAAGACTTCAGAAGTTATCTTACTGAGGATGAATAATGCCATATAACTCAAATACTAGCGCTATGCATAAGAGAGAAAGTTTATTTATGCGATAACTTGGTAACCTTACCATTTTTCCCCTTCAATCTCTCTGTCAATATCAGGGGAAACGATTATCCTGTCATGAAACTAAATTCACCTTCAGGTAAAAGAAACAATGGGCACAGAAAGAGCCATATATTTGATGAGCAAGGCCAATGTTAACGCCATCTGTTAGACAGACGCAAATTGATTCACTAATCACATGATATGTTCGCTTTGCACTATACCGCCTCTAGCAACAAATGTACAGGGAAACTTGTTGTTGTACGACAGGGTATAATACAATTTATGAGCAACAAAATGCATTTTATCTATTCGAAACGTGAGGTAGGGTGACATTTCCCTAGATTTAGGTTTTATATTGTGAAGCTCCAACACAGAGTTTGCCACATTGATGTGTTACTAATAATAATACAATGATAGACAGTAGAACATAAAAGTCACAGAGGCTATTTGAAGACATTTACCTTTTAAGAACAATATATATTTACACACCTTTCAATGTCAATTGTGCCAACCTGTAGCGATATAAACCTGTAGAAAATAGAAAAATAGTTCCAACATAAAACTGCTTCCAATAAGGTCTATGGGTCATAACTTCCTGCTGTTTTTCAAATGCGTTTCTATACCACGCTTTGACCCGCACAAGCCGAGGGTCATATATTTCCATTATATTAGAGAGAAGGCAGACATCTCACACCAAAACAATCAACATTTATAAATAGAACCAGAGGTAAGGGGACAAATATGTGTTTATTATTTTGGGGGTGAACTGTCCCTTTAAGTAAAAGGATCTGAATACGTCCTCCATCCCTGCTTCAGGTTCTCCTCCAATGCCTAAGAAATGACCAGCTCTTTCCTTGCTCTGGGGAGGGAATGAGTCAGTTGAGCGATAATGTCTTGCTGTGACAGTAACACGGCATGTTGTCAAGTATTTGATCTGGCTCACACATTGAAGTTGTAGTTTTAGTGAGTGGATTCCAAAAGCCTCTCTGGACTGTTAATCTTCAACGAGCAGCGTAGCTGGAGCGCATTCCTCCTCCCCTCAGAGCCCCTGATTCACAGCGCTGTGTCGGAGGGGAGAACAGACCAAACTGTTGACATCAGGAGGCCAGTGATGTCATGGTGATGTCATGGTGATGTCAGTGCCTCTAATTGTAAATTGCACACATAGTCTCGGTGTTGGCTGTGGCAACATTTCAGTCAGAGAGAAGACTCTGAAGGGGACAGTTTCTTTTGGAAAAGCTTGGGAGGAGACACAGTATGGCTGTAACTGGGGATGAGACTAAAACCGGTACGTTGGCCATCATCTCTTTTACTGACAGATCTGGAGAGGGAAAAAAACATATGTTCTTTAGTTGAAATCTCTGAAAATGTAGAGAGGGATTTCTTGAATGTCAACATTCAATTTAGCAAAATGTACAGTTTGTTCGTATGGAAATTAAAAAACAAACAAATCTGGATTATTACAATTGACTGTTTAGACATTACACATTTGTTTATGTTTTTATGCTTAATAATTTCCTCTTATAAAGTAACTCCCCACTAAGGACTGTTGAAATATTATCAGAATTTCCCACAATCGGCAGCAAGAAGCTTACTCCTAGGATACTCACAGGGTTTGTTTGTCTCCTCAGTTATGCTCTCTCTCCCTCTCTCTCTCCCTCTCCCTCTCCCTCTCTCTCTGTCTCTCTCTCTCTCTGTGACATGCTTCGGTACTCTGCCCCCTCAGAGCACATAGCAGCAGTGGCTGACGTCGCTGCTTCACCGTACGCTGACGTCAGCCACCGGCCACGCAGCTTCCTTTTGTGTGACTCCCAACATATCACGGAATTAATCATCAATGCGCTCCATGATATGAGGGGTCAGTGAGCTCTGCTGGAGCGGAGCAAACAATGAACAGGAGAAGCAGATAAGAGTGGCACCGGTTTCTCTTACTTTACTCAGTGTCACACACTGATTTGGTGGCGTGGAAGACTGGGGAATTAAATGTGGAATTCAATCTCACAAAATCTCAAATGATATATGTTTATTATTGAGACACTCTCACGGGCTCTCTGGGAGTAAGAAGAGTTTCTGCTGTCGAAACACTGGGAAAAAGTTAAGACAGGATTATGTATGTGTTATAACTTTATCTGTCACTGACTAGAAAATAATAGACAGATCTCCCTAAATTCGCCCTTATATTTACATGTCGTACACGCCAAGTGTAACGGATTAAATTGATAAAACTAGCCTGAGAGTAACTAAACTACATTGTGCAGCGCTTCGGCTTGCATTGTAAAATATGTCCCTCATTATAAACTGCATGAATACTAACTCATATTTTCTATGTCAACTGAACAAGACAAAGTAATGGCTACATTTACAAAGTATTTGCAATTATTTGTTACTTGTTTCCAAAGCTTGCGTGGAAAAATCCTTCTTCAGTAATTACGAGTTGCAATCAGTTGTGTCATGGAGAGTATGCGATATACAGTGTCTTTTTCTGGTTGTTTACTGTAGCCCAAAACCTAGAGATAAGAAACTTGCACACCTACCTCACCACCGCAGCGCTGGTCGTAACGGATGTGCGAACAGCTGGTGCAGCCAACCCTGTTGACAGACGTGTTGTTTTGTGTCTCACCAGCAAACTCGGCTAACTTGACTGCCAGCTCCAGCCTCCCTCAGAAGGTCGTGGAGGCCCGCGCTCACGAATCCGTGGAATCAGTGGACGCCGGCCTGAAGAGGGTGCACCGCTTGATAAGGAACAGGTACAGAGGACCTTTCACGCTCATCGGCCACGCCCATATCATCAGCCGATGTTTTGAATATTAGTATCAGTGAATATGGGCCTTGTGATTAACATGAAATGGAACGGGAGGATGGGTTAGAGTTTTTTTGTTTTGTTTTTGTACAACATTTTGAGAAATATGCTTATTTACTTTTCCTGAGAGGTCGACAAGAATACCACTGTCATGTGATCACACTGTATATGAAGCTTACAGCCAGGAGAAAATGAGCAGTTAGCATAAATACTGGAAACCAAGGGGCGGGGTGGAGGTTTTAAGAACAATGTGACTGTTACATCGTTTTTCCGACCGAGACTGCTGATAAGTCAACACATTGTCACTCCCAACTCGTCAAATATTGCCGTTTGGTCAGCGCCCCTTGATTGACACTCTGGGTAACCCTGTAGCGTTAGTTTTCCTTGCCATTATGAGTTTGTTACATACTTACCGTCCTTCAAAATGAACGTCTGTTTTCACTGGAAGTTAAGTTTAGGCAACCCATGTATAGGGTTCTCCACTGTTGCTCCTGGACTTCCCGTTCATCCAGAAAGTGTCACGAACACGGTCATGATTACAGTCGTCTTAAACAGCCTGTGCCCGCCAGAGAGCCCCTTTTGTAGCTCTTGTAATGTGAGCTCTCTCTTTCTCTTGATGTACACTGATTTACTGTTGGCCCCCTGTTGGATCTGGGAGAAAAGCCAAGAAGCTTTTAACCTTTTTACACGATAACTGTTGTTGTTGCTTCCAGGGATGCCTCCCGGGAGTGCCGGCGAAAGAGGAAGGAATACGTCAAATGTCTCGAAGATCGTCTGGACATGCTTGAAAATCGAAACAAGACTCTGATCGAGGAGCTTAAAGCCATAAAAGACATCAACTGGCACAAAGTCCAGTGAGTCCTTTAATTGTTTGGACTGCGTTGGCCTGCCTTTGCGAGGGTGACCTGGGGACTCTAGCTTTGCTTATACAGACACAAAACACCCCTTGTCCTTGCAGTACAAATGTCTTTAACGGATGATGTCAATGTTTCTGTTAGTGGGGATAAACTGGATAATTCAGAGCCAAAAGCAAGAACCTTGTGTCCAGTCATTATTATCAGGGAGCTTTACGAGGAAATTATGTCCCTTTTGAAAATGCAGGGTAAAACAGAAGGAATATGCAGACGGGTTGGAGAGGCACAACATCTTACTGGAGACCGAGAATAGGATGCTGAAGGACGAATTTCAGCGCTTGATGACAATGTGACAATGGACATCGGAACGTTTAACCTAAGTCTGATGCCAAGCCCGCTGTGACAGCGCTGCATCTTACATTCCTTTTTTTATTTTTGCAAACATAATTTGGCTCTATTAAAATGATGTATCAATTGATTGTCTTTCTGAAGGTTTGTTTTGCTATGGAAATGCTCCCAGAAGCCAAAGGTTCAAAGAGAATCGGGTCAACGGGGCCTCACAAAAGAAATGTTTGTGTTTTACAGTATTCCACTTCAGAAACTCTGACACGAGCACACGACCAGGAATTAACCACAATGTGTTGTGGCATTCACATTTAGTTGTGCAGATTGACCCTGTATTTTCTTTTTTAATAAATAGTTTTGAATACTGGTACATAATTTGTACAAACATTTAAAAAAAAGGACAAAAGTATTTATGTTAACATGAATATGTGTATATTTGGTGAATTAACACACCCATCTGTGGAATTAAATGAATTTAATGTTCACATGGCTGAATTTAGAAGTTTGTTTCAGTTCTCTGGTGGTGCTCTATTCCCTCCTCGGTTGTCATGTTATGATCGCCTCTTTTGATAGAAATTGTTTTAATGTATTTGCTTTAATAAAGTTCTTGCTCAGTCGCTCTTTTGTTTTGTTTTTCTTCTCCCACACAGGTAATAGGACACAGTAGCATAGTTCCATGACGAGTGTTCATAAGCTTTGAGCCCATTTTACATAAATCCCATCCAGAGGGCAAGAAAGGATCGGGCCCTGGTTCTCAGTGATGGCCTTCTCTGGCTTAAAGGATGCAATCAAGAGTCAACGTCTCAAACACTAAAGAATGTGTCGCAGTTCAGAGAAAAGTGAGGAAGTGATTTATCTTTTATTATCAGAAGGATCTTCTACATGAAGATGTGCAAAAGGTTTGCTTCCGGTGATCCCCGCTCTCTCACTCCCCATGTGCAGTTTTGCCGGGGGTCACACCATGGAAACAAAACCACCGAGGCAAGAATCCAATACCCCTGAGAGCCGCGCTGCACCTGTCTGTGCCTGTTGGGAAACCTCATTCCTGTCCTGTTCATAACAAAACACGGTCAACCTCCAGCCTGCCTGAGACAAAAAAGACTACGGAGTGCACCAGTAGTTCAAAGTAAATACTGTCTGAGTAAATTGACTACACCCAACATATAAATCTTAATGCATCATTAAGAGAAGATGGACTGCTTTGTGTGCCAGATAGCAGCTATTAAACCACGCCTGTGAAATCACTGTCCATTACATAGTTTGGTTTGCCTGTGTCATGCAAAACGCTTTGGTCTGTGATCTTGGTTTGCGGGACTTGAAAGAGCTTTGAAACAGTCTTTTCTTTTCTTGAATGCATTGTTCTCTCATTTAATGCAATGCAGGTGCAGTACCAGCAGGATGCACTGCAGCACCACGCCTGCTCATGTAAAAAAAAAGAAGAAAAAAAAGAAAAAAGCCTGTCAATGGCCATACTTTGTTCAATGCTATCAACGTGTCCACATTGTCTTGCCTGTCATGGATAACATCTCAAAGGATTAGGCTATTCCTCAGGACCTCACTCTGTTTACGATGACCTCCACTAATCTTGCTTAATCCTGCAGATAGGTTTGGTATGAGCAGCACTCTGTCACAGGCAAAGCAAAGCTCTGGTGGATTTGTCTGTCATGAGTCAAGATCTTGTAATTAACTGGCAAGCACAAATATGAGTAAGAAGAAAATGACAGATGTCCAGGTTTGGGTCCATGACATGTCATAAGCTAGGGATATACAGCAATAGCATTCGCGCACCTGTTTTGCTCGGTAGTCTATTCTTGGTTTACTGTTATTAAAAAACTAAATGTTATAGACACATTACGTATCCTGTGACAATCTTTCTATATTTATTCAAACATCCTCGCACTCTGCATCATTGCACTTCATATTATATTATATATGTATGTATGTATGTATGTATGTATGTATGTATGTATGTATGTATGTATGTATGTATGTATGAATGTATGTATGTGTGTGTGTGTGTGTGTGTGTGTGTGTGTGTGTGTGTGTGTGTGTGTGTGTGTGTGTGTGTGTGTGTGTGTGTGTGCGCGCGCAAACACATAGTAGGTACATGTTAATGTTTACCTTTTTGTTCTATTTTGTTTTTTGTTTTTGTTTATGCGTCTATTACTGTGTACGTATCTTGAGAGACCGGAGTCAAATTCCTTGTATGTATATATGCATACATGGCCAAAACATATAATTATAGGTTAGTGCCTGAATATACACAATGTAATGGAAGGGATCATTCAAGGACTTGCGAAACCCACCTGAAGTAATATGACAATATATTTAGTCTGTTATAATCTATATGTATAGTGATATACTTCTTATTTTCACTTTTAGTTTTGGCCTTTTTTCAAAGAGCCGACCGGTCACAATTGTCCATTTATTACATTGTAACCACCAACGTGAACCGGAACCATTTCTCATTGCCGAAATACTGTAGTTTTTTAAGGTGTGTTTACGTGCTACCGGATATTGTAATTTATCGTTACTTACATGTCGCCGACGGCCCTTCTCCCACGACTTGGTACAAAACAGCAAAAAGCAGGAATATAGAGTGAACTAAAGATAAAAAGAGAGAACACTTTTATTGTGCGTTGCTCTTTGAAAAGAAAAAAACACGCAAAGGACAAGCAATGCCACAATATCATAGAATACCGAGGACATCAAACAAGGTTTCTTTTTCTTTTTTATTATTATAGTTTAAATCCGTTGGTAAAAAACGACTGGGCTAAAGATTTATTGCATTTGAAAGTGCGATGCCGTTTCTTTATCCGAGTGTCGAAAATTCGACTTTACGGGGAGCACCTGAAAGCAACACAACAGCGGATGTAGCAGCAGCAGCAGCAGCAGCAGCAATCTACAGTACATCGGCAACCATGTAGCGCTGAGAGATAAAATATCTCCCTCCCGACGAGCAAACACACCATGTCCTCACATTCATCCTGGTCGTCATGAAGAAATAGTGTATCAAAATGCTTTTGTGGAGATAACTAGACGCTCGGACAGAAATTACGAGGCGAGGGAGTCGACGGCTGCAAAATAGAGGGACTATCTGCCCTCGCCTGGACGCTCGGACCGGGACGTCGGGCTACTCGGGCTTTATTAGCCTGCCGGGGCGTTTTATCAGCCTTTTAAATGACCGAGCTTCCCCGGCTCAGCGCAGCCTGCCGTGGACTCGGGGGAAGGGCGTGCAGCGCCAACGGACACCGGGGTTTGTAGTTTGCACCAGGTCTGGCTCTCCGCGGTACCGCCCCGTTTTTTCTCCCTCTGTCTCTCTCGTAGTAACGTTTACCAGCACGGCCGGGAGAAAGCTGAAGATACAGCTGAGGGGTGGGGTGGGGTGGGGTGGGGGGGTTTGGACTATAACCGAAACCTGCTCACACCATGGGGAATACAACCTCTTGCTGCGTGTCCTCGAGCCCGAAACACAGGAGGAACAACCACTCCAGGCTCGAGCCCTACCGGCCGGAGCCGGAGCTGAGCCGGGAGGACACGGGCTGCAACCTCCAGCACATCAGCGACAGAGAGAACCTAGACGGTAAGATGCAGATGCAGCACAACCCCCCCATACCCAAATGTTGTGTCTGAATAGCATGTAACAAATACACACACACCTATAACTGTTATGCATATTATTGTTATGATTCTTCTAATTTGGTAGTGTTGTAATATATAGCTGTTTAAAAGACGTACGCTGCTAAATGTTGTGTCTTAATAACACGTAACAAATACACACACCTATTACTGTTATGCATATTATTGTTATGATTATTTTAATGTGGTAGTGTTGTAATATATAGCTGTTTAAAAGACGTACGTTGTTAACGGTAAACAAGAGCTTGCAACATCTGTGCAAAGGACCCATCCACCCCCATTACACCACTAACTACAACACTGGAGGCTTCCTTCTCTTTGGGCTTCCAGCTTGTTGGATCTCAGCCATATGGCAGTGCTTTCCAAACTGGGATGCTAAAGTACAAGGCACTTCAGCTGAGCAATCAGTACTATTAGAGAGCATTTCTGTATTAGTTTCACTATGCCCTCCTTATTGCACATTGACTTAGATCGCTGCCAGCTTGGTGCCCTGATACCCCCCCCCCCCCCCCAGTTTACGTCATCTCTACTGTGTGTGTGTGTGTGTGTGTGTGTGTGTGTGTGTGTGTGTGTGTGTGTGTGTAAGGTTGGCCCACTGTGTTAAAGGGCGAGTGTGTGTGCTCCAGTGGGAGGCGATGTGATCATGATGGGCAGTGTTTCATGGCAGGGTGTCCGTTCACTTCCTACATCGAGCTCTGAATGGGAAATGACGCAGACATCACATATCAGTGCTCATTAACGCGCCAGCACAGTTGCAGTTGCACTGTACATTGGAGATCTGACACCTGCAGGGCCCATCGGGATGTTCGGGGTATTTCCCTCAGCAAAACAAGGACTAGTTTTGTGAAACAGATTTTGGCTTGTAAGGCATTGACACAGTTGTTGGCAAACAAATATGCTTTGCTCCGTTATTTGCCGAAACAAATCAGACAACAGAGCAATATTTTATTCTAATGAGTTCTAACGCGTGTCTAATTGTGTATCATTAACACATACACAAAAAACTAGGCCAAATGCCACTTAGCATTATGTATACACAGCTACTAAAAGATCATGTACACCCATCCATCCATTCTCTGCTGCGGGGCGGCGAAGCAGACCAGACAACCTCCCCAGTTAGGCTACTTCCTAACTCATTCCCAGGCCATACGATACATAGCTAATCCTCCCAGCATGCTCGGGGTCTACCCAGGGGTGTCCTTTTAGTTGGACGTGCCTTGAATACCTTCCCTAGGAAGGCTCCGGGGGCATCCTAATCAGATGTCTGAACCATCCATCTGAGCCTTCATCTTTCCATCCGAAGCAGCGGCAGCAGTTCTGCTCCGAGCTTGCTCATGGGGGAAACCAGACACAATGGAAACTCAAGTTGTGTTGCTCATGTCCACGATCTCATTCTTTCAATCATCCACGGTTGGAACGACGCCTTCGATTAATCGGTTGGTCTATGAATCCAAAAAACATCCTCAGATGTCTTGTGTTGTCTGACCGACAGTCCGAAACCTAAAAATATTCAGTTTACGATGATACAAAACAAGGAAAAGCCGTACATTTTTACATCTGAGAAGCTTAAACAGCACAGGTTTAGTTGTTATAATGATCAGCCGAAGAAGAAGGAATGATCAATCAATTAAAAGTCACAGCTCTAACTTGACTTCAGTTTTCTCTTTTTTGGGATATTTTATAAACAAAAAAATGAATAGCAAAACCAAAAACCTAACTGAACGATTCGCTGATTGCCATTTTTAATGGCAGTCCTAGGTTGGTTAGAGGCAGCTGGTGCCAGGGTGAGGCGGGCCTCATCCAAATGCCATGACCAACAAATCAAACACAAAGCCTGGAATTGTGCAGTACATGCGATGATGGGAGGAGGAAGAGGGGCACTGTATCGCTAACGGCTTTCCACAGCCAGAAGACGCCTGTGCCCGTCCTCTGGAGGAATACCGTTAGATCGTGAAGGCACTGGAAAGTCACATACTGTGTAGGTCATATAATCTTGAGGACTTTGCGAACAGTAAATAATGGAAACGTTCAAGGAGGCTGTGTGATGCAGTGAGATTGGATATCTGTCCTTTTGAAAGAGTGGAGAAACAGTTGCCGAAGTTTTTTTCTCTTGTGTTGATCATAAGTTAGATTTTAAGTCTGAATGCATGCTTGTGTGCGTGCATTGAGCATGTGATTGCAAAAAAAGAATATACCAAAACAATAATCAGCCATGGGAACTGCTGACAGTGGTGACGACATGGGCTCACGCCCTTGTGTGTGCACAAACAGAACACAGTGACTGTGGTTGAGCGGTTAGTATGCCCGTCTTTCAGTCAGAGGATTGGTGGTTCGATCCCGGCTCCCGCAAGTCCACATCGTTGTGTCCTTGATCAAGTCACTTAACCCCTAATTGCTCCCCGTTGCTGTGTCTACAGTGTATAGAGCACTAGTGTGAGTCGCTTTATGTGAAAGCGTCAGCTAAATGTAACTTAATCTAACACAGAGTTTTCCACAAGAGTACGAGAGGGTCTTTCAGGCGGCTCCTTTTGTGCAGCGTAATCTGATTGGCCCGAGCGGTATTTTACACACCAGGCAGACATCAAGAGGCTTGAGATTCGCGCCTACCCACGACTACTGCATACTACATGTTGTACTTCACAGCATGTGTCGTATATCTGCTTCTACATATATGCTGTATGTACCATGGTAATGCAGGTCTTTCAGGGTCAAGTCCATCGCTCGTGTTTGACTGCGATGAGGACACGTTGAAAATGCTCTCTGCTCTCCAGCTCGCTTTTTGACTGGTGGCATGTGTGTATATCGAGATGCTCTTCAGACCGAATGCACTTTGATATGAAAAATGCATAGGCAGTTAAATAAAGACGTGTTTTTTAAAAAGGCTATAAAAGACTTTTTGGATATTGGGTGTTGGCAGCAGTGCTTTGGGTACAAAGGCGTTATATTTCATGCTGGTGTGAAGTCGAGCTTATGTTTTAAAACTTTCATCCAAACCTTTTTAAACAATACAAATCCAGCAATATAGAGTGGCACTGTAATTTTATTAATTTGTTTTATGTAAATAGAAATAAATGGCAATGGGGTAATCAAATCTAAATGTTTTTGATTACAATCACAGTTTCAGGGGTGCAATTTCCTTTTTTGACTTTTTAATAAAATGTTTGAAACAAGTGAAAGTGTGCCAGCAACAGTTTCATTCTGAGAAGATAAAGACAACCGAGAGAAAAGCAGGAGATAATTACGAGGGGCCGGATGATCAGAGAAAGACGACACATTTCCATCGACATGTGCATGTAAATGCTCAACTGAACTAGGTTCACCATCTCTTCTGCAGCGCCTAGAAGAGAGTGAGGAACACTCTTTGCAATTTCCAGACCGTCCACACAAACACACACACACACACACACATACACACACACACACACGCACACACACATACACACGGACAGCCGAGTTATTTTCAGACTTAATTTGATCAGAGAGCGTTGCAATACTGGATTGCTGCTCTTCGTAAAGGTAAACCGAGACCACTTATGATTTCTCAGAAATAAAAGAGAGAGAGAGAGGAAAGTGAGACGGAATATAAAACAGATGGATATCTCAGCCTGTTTGGGATTTTACTTAACTTAGACATCTGTAAATGAGCGATGGCCCCGGGCCCGGCATTCGTCTCTGTCTCATCAGTGTTAAAGTTAGTTATTTCTGGAGTACACTACACACACACACACACACACACACACACTTGCTTGCAGGCTAATTGAAATCTGCACATGGATTATTCATGCCTGGTTGGTGAGCCTGGGGAATCTCCTAACTATGACTTCCAGACAAGTTGACCTAGAATAACGTGATATATGATCCGATTCTGTTTGGATTGTTGCTGAGATGAAAAGCAATGTAAACTAGGGCAACTAACGATTGATTTCTTTATCAATGAATCAGTTGCTTATTTTCTGAATTTACTGACCAGCTTTACTAGTTTTAGGGGGAATTGGATCATAATTAATATATGAAGCATTAGCCGGGCTACACAGTAGAGCTGATGGTGGATAATTTGGCAACATTTTGGCCTTGTCCTCATTTTCTGCTTCTAAATGTACAAGCACTGAACTGATGTTTTGTATGAACTGAATCAGGAGAGCCAGCTCTTTTCAGAACGCTCCTGACCTCAGTTCGATGAGCGGTCGGAAAACAGGGCAGCACATGTCACATTTTGGTGTCGGCCTCTCAGAGTCAAAGTCAGACTCTCTGTAGAGCCACATGTTGACACAGTTCTTTCTGGGACAAATCAATCAGAAAGGAGGCAGACATAACTGTTTGGGTTTCTTTTCAACATCATGTCACCAATGCTGGCATTATCACTTTCACTATTACCCTCTCTGCACATATTGAACTGCAACTTCATGCATAGTCTCAACCAGTTGGTTAAGTCAAGCTCAGACACTTGAAGTATGATTTACTCCTCAATGCTTTTTTTCCTGACATTGAAATGTAAAATCTTAATAATTTGTATTTTTATATTAATGCGTTGCATGTCAGGATAGCAAAACCAACAACACTCATATGCTGTTTGAATATTTTTGGGTTTGGACTGTAAAATTGAAGTAGTTGATGGATGTCACTGTGGGCTCCAGGAAACAGTAGTCAATAATGATTATGTTTTTTAAATGATTTTCTCAAAAAGACGAATGGTTGATTAAGAACATAATGGGCAAAGAAGATCATTTTTATTTGCATCCCTTTCAATCTATAATCCATCCATACATGGAGCAGTCAAGGGGAGCGAGGAAAGTATTTCAATATTCAGAGCCTTAGTGAGGGCCGGCAAGTACCTCGTACTCACTCAGTCATGACGTGATAGTGACATGTTCTTTATTTTACTCAATACAAACACGTTGGCAGATGTTTATGGGTAGTACAAACATGTTATACCACTGACTTCCGTCTCAAGCTGCAACTGACGATTACTCTCATTGATTCACTCAAGTATTCTCTCCATTAATGGTTTTGTCACGAGAATGCATCATTTCTGTTGGTGATATGTTGTCGATAGCCCCAGAACACAAATGTCAAGCCTCTCCTCTCAACCAGCAGGCCCTGCTTTTACTCTCAAGCATTGTAGCTGCATTAAATATAAAGTAGCACAAGTGGTGGTGAGATTCTGAGCTTCATGAAATCATTGCCTGATAAAACCCAATTCATCCCTTCTGACTGCTTTTTGTATCCTTTCTCACGGAAAGCTGGCAAATTCTTTTTCCGAGAGGAGTATCAAATCGTTTCACGGCGAGCGGTTTTCCTTGTAAAAAACAAATGAACTGATTCACAGAATGAATGTTAAGGAAAACCGAATTGCCTGCAATAATCTCAATCTGGTGTCTGCTTGGGCCGTACTCGGCCTACGAGTTGGGAAGATGCATCTGCAAGGTCTCCTGCCCGTCCTGGTGGAGAGAACGGAGAACTGCCTCTGGATCACTGATCAGGAACAGCTAGTAAAAGAAGAAAGACGTCCATTCATTTTCACTGCCATCGAGTCGTAACACCTATCCAACCTCTTACGCACTATTTGTGGTTAGATCACGGGGTCGGGAGCCGACGTACAGGGGGTTAAAGCGGGGTGTCGTTGAGCTCAAAAAGGGGTCGGTCTTTATTGACAGAATAATGCTACCATTGTGTGGAAACCTTGATAGACTTTTTTCTCTCTCGCTGTAGTTTGTTTCACTTTGCGCTTATTTCTATGAATAGGACAAAGAAAAACCAAAGCTCCTTTGCAGAATTTCACAAAGGCACAACATGAAAAGGACATTTTGTCCCCACACATTGATAAAACATTGACGTTTTGGAGATGGACGGTAGATTATTTGGGCTTTTCTATGCGTCAGTATTTGTGAGGCGAATAAAGGGAGGATGGAGGAGGGCGTATGGGCAGAAGACCTATTGATAGGTGTGTTGGAACGTAACCTGAGACTAAATGAAGCGTGGTAAAAGCGTTTTCCCTCGTGCCCGCTCTGAATCTTTCAATCTGATGGTCAGAGCGGGTTGATATTGCCTTTTAAATCTGTGAAATTGCATTCCTTAACATGACAGCTGCGCAGTGAACTGTGGGAACGCCAATGGCCACTCCGATCCGGGTCTCCACCCTCATTTTCTGGGGCGCGTTCCCAACAATCCGACTGGTCAAGAGTCTTCACCTCTCCTAAACTGGAAGAATAGAAATGTGTGCTTTTGTTGTTGCGTGGAGCGACATAAGTGGATTCCCATCGGTGTTCCCGATCCCGAATGGTGTAATCCGTGTGTTTGCTTTGGCGGATCGGTGCTTTTAACTGCACGCACGCTTGGGAACTTGACGGCAATTAGATGTGGTGTTGGGGAGCTCAAGAGATCATCTGGGCACAGCTGTCTGCAGGCTACTCGCACTCCTCGAACCACGATCTACAGACGGATCAAGTTTAGTCTTTGGGACCGTGTGTTTGACCTCGCTGAACTCTTCACAATAGGATTCAAAGTCGAGATCTACATGTAATAATACCTCGCACTCTGTTCCGACTAAGTGACAGAGAAAGTTGATCTGTTTGTGCCCGAACCAGACAAGAATTAGCTGGCTTTTTCTTTTGTTATGTCAAAAACTCCTTGAGCAAGGCACAGGCTCCAGAGGAACCAGAACAGAGCAGACTTTGTACTGGGCTTAGTGTTATAAGACTGGTGGGATCACATTGATACTGAATTTAAACTATGAATTAATCGTATGAATTTTCTGTATCTGAATAAAAATACTTTAAAGTTGATAATGATTTTTTTTTTTAAAAAGCAATCGGTAGTGTATAGCAGTTTCATAATATATTGCGTGTCTCCAACTAATTTCTGGATGAAATGAGTTATTTAATCCTCACTTCCAGAAAAAGGAGCTTCTTTGCTGCTGTTGTTCCAGATCCACAGTGCCATGCTGCACGGAGTCACACATCCATTCTCATGACATTACATCAGCTTGACAAAGGCTGCTGTTGGACTTGCTTGAATACACTGCAGTGTGTGGATGAAGCAGCATGCATAATTTTCCCTCGAAAAATGACCTCCGGCTCTTTGCTTTGCCAGTAAATTGCAATTCATGGGGTGAATTGATGAGCGGTGGAGCCCCCCTGCAGGGCAGCGCCGTAGGCATGCAGCCCTTTTATTTAATTTTGATCTTACATTAAATCATACTATTATTTGTTTCACTCTGGACATTATTTTTTTGCTATCATTACACAGGCAAAAACATTCCCTACCGTCGGTGTCGAACACATACTGGTAACAATTATGTTTTAAATGGCAAACATTTCTGTATTTGTGCCAGCTTTGAATTTAAAGGAGAGCTTTCATGTGACTGTGCGTGAGGGAAATGACTGCCCAATCATCACATGATGCTCTCCCCTATAGAAAACAGCTCATGTTTCAATAGATCATGTCTGACGTAGTGTGGGAAGCAGTGCAGTGGTTTGCTGCAGTGTGATTATGATGCTTGATGATCGAAATTCTGGATCATATTATTGTGGGAGACAATACATTTCTCAACTGCTCCTTCAGTGAGGAGTCCTTGGTTTGAATCTATCCCAGCACACTTATTGTGAATGTTGACAATATGTCAGCTACCCAAATATCTATTGTGTGTGTGTGTATGTGTGTGTGTGTGTGTGTGTGTGTGTGTGTGTGTGTGTGTGTGTGTGTGTGCGCGCATCAAAATCCATTGTTATTGCGCTGTGTTTCTGTTGATTTATGCATGGGTGCTCATGCCTGTATGGGGCTTGTGTGTGTGTGTGTGTGTGTGTGTAGGTGTGTGTGTGTGTGTGTGTGTGTGTGTGTGTGTGTGTGTGTGTGTGTGTGTGCATGGCAACATTTGCCTGCGCGCATGTGTTGTGTGGAAATGTCAACACAGACGAAGTATGACAGAGCTTGGCACAGATGGCGAGAGAGAGAGAGAGAGAGAGAGAGAGAGAGAGAGAGGGAGAGAGAGGGAGAGAGAGAGAGAGAGAGAGAGAGAGAGAGAGAGAGAGAGAGAGAGAGAGAGGCAGACACATGGCTAACCTTTAGGGCAACAAAAAAAAAACATACTTTTTTTGTTTTGTTTCAGATTAGTTCGGGTGGAAGCAAGTGTACATGGGGAGATGTGGTGTAGTGTGATTGGCTGTCATGTACTTTTTAACTAATACATGTCTGTTGAATAGAAATTTGCATATTTCTTTACCTTCACATTTACTCTTCCCCCAGGAATGGTGCTTGACTATATGCTAATACTCTCCAGCAACACGGGATTGTCATGTAAATGGCTTCTGCATATGTTATCTTAAAGGCCAAAGTAAAAGAAGAAGTGATTAGCATGCGTAGGTTCCTGGTGCATGGGTATCTGGCTCCATGTGGGATCTGGAATATAATGACGGCTTTTGCTGGCAGCCATTTGTCGCGAGCGTTCTTTGATTTAATGCAACATGTGATTGGTTTCTTACCGCCACCGCTACGTGCTGCAGCTACACACAGACGACCCTGAACAAGCCCACACGTAACACTTTCTTCAGTTATGTTCTATTTAAGCAAAAGGATGCTCACTAAATGAAGGTGTTCATCTGTGATTAAATACCAAGATTTAGAAGTTCCGACCATTTATTGACAATTACCAGGATTGCAATTGTTTTCGCCAGGATAAAATGTCTTTCGTGGCATAAAATGTTCATATGTTCATAAAACTACGTTCTACATTCCTCAACATTTCTTCTTCTTCACTTGTCCCTGATCCCAGTGCAGCAAAGCGCTTTCAGCTCTTCGTTTATTTTGCAAAGGTTCTGAAAAATCGCCCGTCTGCAAACAGCTCTCAGCTGTCTGGTTAACCCCAGCTCTCTCTCTCTCTCTTTGAAAACGATGACTTTCCTGACTCCGCTAGTTGAAAGACAATGTGTGACCGTGGGCATGTAGTCTACCAAGGCAATGCAATGGGCCCTGCACTAGAGCTCTGTGTTGTCCGGTGTCATTGCATCCGCTCGCTCAATGCGACTCGGCAGCAATTAGTACAGTGTGGCGTATGAGCAGGTAGGAGAGGCAGAGAGAGAGAGAGAGAGAGAGCAAGAGAGGGGAAGAAAAAGACAGCGAGCCCGGCTGTCTGTCTGTCTTTGCCTTTGATGGGCCTGCCTCCACCATCTGAATCGTTTCAAGCCCGCGTTGCCTAGTTACAGCGAGCAGAGGATGCAGGGACGGGAGGGGAGAGAGAGCAACGGTGGGTTTCTGGCTCTCAGCTGGATGCAGAGTAAATGAGTCCTCTCCCTGCCCCGTGGACTCTCCAACCTCTGTCTGTCTCTCTGTCTCTCTCTCTCTCTCTCTCGCCAAAATGATGAATATTCATTGTGTCACCGAGTACTTGATACTTGTCTTTGTCAAGCATTACGGTAAACCTAATATCTTTGGATTTGGTACTGTTTGTATCGGATGATGACACGTTGGACTTTTTTTTGTAGGCAAAAAGGATAAATCAACTAAATAATTTGCAGATTAATGGATGATGAAAAAAAAAAAGATCTATAGCTGTAATCCTAGTACCAGCTCTCATCAGATGAACAACAGATGCAAGCGAAAAGTCAGATTTCATCAGCGCGACGTGTGACTTGCACCTTCATGATCCTGCACCTTTGGTAATCTTCAAATAAAGGACGTGTTAATTAAACAGCGTTTCCACCACGGTGGCAGGTCTGACGACCACGTTTTTTTCTGTGGCGCCGATTTAATTTGTGTCTTCAATTTGGGGTCTCGTCTCTGCTCAGGCTAACCTCGCCGTGTCTCTCTGGATGTTCAGAACAGCAAACGTAAAGGCGCACGTGACCTACGAGCGGAGGCCGCGTCGCCACAGATTGAGAGGAGAGAAAACAGCAGAGTCCACTCGGTCGTCAGCATTTGTGCAGAGCCTCGGCGGGGCAGATGGCAGCGTAATAGCGGATACTGCAATGCCATTACGTTGAACGAGACGGTTAGACTTAAGTGCCTGGAAAACAAATATATACGAGCTACTGCTGGCCTCACGTCATGAAATGTCGATAAAAATTTGTGATTGTCGTCTACAGTGTCCTTGCAACATCATACGCCAGCGTCTTCTTTACTCCCCACAACTTCTTAAACATAGCATTCCAGCGTGTACTGGAAGAGGTTTCAACTCCAAACTAATCTCTGTATCTGGTTGTACATGCTCTGTGTACAGCATTTCATTACGTTTTTTTGTATTTTATTATTTCTTTAGAAAAGCCTGTGCTCCTCTGTACTCCTCTTCGCTGCCCTGTGCTGTTTCACTCCCCCATCACCTAATTACTACAGACGTCCGTCAAGAGTAGAAGTAATCACCGCATCAGTATACGTAGCCAGGTGCGCTGCCAGGAAATGTCGCCGTGACAAGTCCCTGTGATGGATTGTCGGACTTTCGGGCTGGTCGGATGCTTTAACGTGCTGCTCTGGACACAGAGCGGGAGGCCGTACTTTATTGTAGCTCCTTACACGGTGCTGTGAGTCAGGGATGTCCCCTCTGTCAGAGTAGGATACGGCTGTGTCAGTGGATAAAGTGTCCGGCATACATGGACCTTTGACCTTAAATGAACTTACAGTATATGTGCACTTGTGTGTATGTATGTATGGGACATTGTACAGATATTGTTTATCATTATTATTACTAATGTTCATATAGAAATGAATAACGTCTGACTTTTCCTGCAGCACGGACATTTTTCACGTTCATTTTTCAGTTTCCTTCACATTTCTGTGAGTGTGTGAATACAGAGAAACGAAAAGCCTCTTGTTTCTGTTCCATTTGATTCTGAGATTAAGTTGTGCTGAAGTCACCAGAAAGAGAGTATGTTTTCTGTGTAGTTGAAGTGAAACTTCCCCCTCCATCCTCTTGTCCCTGTTGGCTTTTCCTTGATAAACGCTCGGCTCTTTCTCCCCCGATGAGTCTGCAGCGCTGCACTGGGTTTAGTAGATGTTGTCGATCAATGATTTGAAACTCGAGAATGTTTACGCAGTTGGGGAGAGCTGGGATGCTGCGTGTGTGTGTGCGTTTGCATGTGTGTGTGTGTGTGATAGCTAACAGGATGAGTCATTAAGCATTTATCCTTCATTCACTTGGTTGCCCATTCACTCCAGCAACCTCTAACCCTGCCTCTCGTTTGAGTTTTTGAAACTGGAATTTTGTCAGTTCAGAGTTCAGCAAATGACTCCAGTGAATGAGGTGTGTAGTGGCGGGCATTGAGGTGGTATTTTATTTGATTTATCTTTTCCCCCAGAAGCTATTTCCCTTACTATAACCGCTTGAATGTGAGCAGATTTGATAACGCTATCAAGGCCTTTTCGCTACATAAAAAAAAATCTCATTGGTGCGGCTTTAACTCTGGCTCCCTCTTATCGTGCACGCTGTTTAAATGAAAACACAGCGGCTGTATCGCTAAGTGCTACAGCGGTGAATGCCTTAACGCAGATAGTGTACTTTCCCAGAGGTGCCAAACGTTTTGTTATCCGCGGCAGGAACCACTTTAAAAAGGCCAAAACACGCGGACGGCGGTGATGAATGACACGCCTCATTTGCCGCACGGCAGTTGGTGCTCTCAGATTTGAAATGCCAACCCCACACAACCAGCAGCATATTAGGATAACTTCAATATTTAGGCAACATTGCTGTGTACTGCAGACGACCCTGAACACTTATCTTTTGAATTATTTATATGATGTGATGTGAATGAAAGTTTAACTAATAGGAAATTAGCGTCATGTGATCCATTTCCTTGAAGACTGCGTTTTTGGGACTCCCAAAAAATTCTATTATTAGCATTGATTCATTATTTATTCATTTGATAAACGATCCTCCTATCGGGGGAAACAAAAATCTATAGCTTTCCCTCATTTGACGCACCCAAAATCGATGAGGGCTAAAGTAGAGGCTTCAGTGACGAACTCGCGGTGCTTTTCAATGCACGGTCGGCCATTGAAATCAATAGGTGTGCTTCAGAAAGGCGCGTCAGACGCTGTCAGGGCGTTGGCGCCACACGGGGTCAAGATCTGTTCTCGGCCTCACGTTCCCAGCCTGTACCCGAGTCTGTAACAATGTCCACTGAGGATGCTCAGTTAACACCAGTGCTTCCTGTTCTTGGTGCTTACTGTCCATTTTTATCACATCACAAGACACACACACACACACGCACTCACACTCACACACTCTATTATGTCGCTCAGCAGTCATACGGTTTGAGCTGTGAGAAGTATTGGGTAAAAAAACGGTGTGCTTTGCTGCTCCAAACTTCACTCTTGAAGCTGTTTCACACCAGAAGAGGGGTGAAATCCGAGGTGTGACCGAGACAGAAAGAGATACAGTTATCAAACGGATAAGAGCTTCAATTGTTCAAAGGTACATCTGCACAATAACAACAACAGTGGTCCTCGCTGCAACCTACTTTTGATAAAGGTTGTTATTGTTACGCTGCTTTTCGAAGGACAGCTTGACTTTGCTTTCCTTAGATTACACTGACACAATAAGAAAACTCATTCAGTAAAATAAGCTGCATCTTCTGTAAGCCGTTACAAGATGTGCAGCGCGCTGCTCATCAGCACCGTGTGGGCGTATTGTTTGGTAGCATGCTGTTGACAGCCGGGTCAGGCCATCTGGATCCCCTCAGGCCGGCACCTCAGCGAAGGGCCTTCATGCCTGGGCTGATGTTGTGACCCGAAGCGGTCATGAGGGTGGCAAAAGCAACAGAGCGAGAGCAGCTGGCCAAGCATTGTGTGCACTGCACACGCACAATATTACACACATTCCTGTTCACAATGACCCAACAAGGAGCATGGGTTTCCTCTCGTGCTTGTCGGTGGTGTGGCTGGTTGAGGTGCACGCCGCAGGGCGTTCTTGGTTCAAAATGAGGGGCGAGGGGCAACTGTGAACTACCGAACCTGGATTGGACAGATTTCTGTGACGCAAGTGGGGCTGCTAATTATAATGCTACGAAATGCTAGGAAAAATTTCTATTTCAATCTTTATTTTCTCCTGGAGGAGAGACAGCAATGATTTAGTCGGAGTTGACAGTTGAGCTGGCAACTAGTCTGGACCAAAGAAAGTAAATAGTGATGTATTACTGGTTACTGGTTTTAGGTTGCACTGATAAAATTGTCCCAACCTTAATGTGTGTGGAAAGTAACCCCTTTATGAGGAATGGGCAGTATGAACAAAGCCTTGCATGTTACCTTTTTTTAAAAATGTATTTTAGTGTAAAGTTTAGTGATATAACAAGTGTTTGGGAAGATCAACCAAGACCCTGTTCATGGATGAAATGATGAGATGGTGTTTTTGGTTAATACTGCCAAATGCATACCTCACAAATCAATGTACTTCTTTACATTGATGCAAAAAACCTGCTCATTGATTTGCAACAATGCCGACCAGAGGCTACAAAGGAAGTTATACCTCGCGGCCGACTGCACGACCTCAAGTGCGTTGCTTCAGTAGCCGTCTTCTTTCGGGCTTCGGCGTCCATCTTTCCTTCAGCGCGCCCGTGCATTTTCTGCATAAATAGTGCTAACACATGTGGCTTGAATCCACACACTGACCCATTCCCTCTCCTCTTTGTTCAGAACAATGTGCAAACATCACCCCCAACTTCATTTCCCCTCCGCTTCCTGAAACGCAGGAAGTTGGGTGCTTTCGTCTCCCCCAGGTTGGAGAAAACTGTTCAGGGTGGAACCACACCAAAGGTCACCGACACAGCGACAGCCATGCAGAGGGACACTCCCCGTTTCTGGGGCCAGGCAGCTTCCTGTGTTAAAAAAGTGACATCACAAGGAGTTCAAAACATATTCTTGCACGCGAGTGCGTGCGCGCGCTGCGTTCACTTCATAGGACCACCAACAGCTGAGCACACGCAACATCATTAATCCACCTTCAGTTCTCCTTCCCTGCTCTTTGCTTCTTCCCACACACCCATCTTTAATTCAGCACTGTGTGTCACTTCCTCCTTCATCATGGCTGTGTGTGTGTGTGTGTGTGTGTCCTTTGAGGCTCCTCAAGTGGCTCTTGAACACAAAAAAGACAGTAGTTCAAAAGAGTTTGGACACAATAGCGCTTGGTCGCACGTGTAACCTGCGTTGTACCGAGAGAGGCTGATCTGAGGTGTGCTCTGTCGGCGTCGTGGTAATGGGGTGTTTTAATGCCAGATCCAAACGACAGTTTTTACATCCCCCGTGCTCATTTCCACAAGGTTTTCATGCTGAAGCTGGTTGACCTTTTCTTCTTCACTTCCTCCCGTTCTCCACTATTTCCCCTCTCACCACCTCCGCTCTCATCCCTCTCTCTATTTTCCCTTTTCATATACCCGTCTCGACTCTTCTCCTCTGATCTCTTTTCATCATTTTCTCTCTTCTCTCTCCCCGCCGGTCGTTTTTTTTTTTACAAGCTGTCACTCCCATCACTTCATTTTGAGGCCCTCTTGTCCTTTTTCGCCGTCATTACCAGCTCGTCACTCTTCTTCCGTCCCTCCGCTTCTCTTGGCATCTGTTCTCTCTTTCTCTCTCTTGGTCTGTCTGGGTGTTGGTCCCTTCCTCCTGAGCCTTCCTGTCTCACTGACATCATCCAAGAAACCAGGAAGTCGCTGATGCGGTCACAGACCCGCACAATGTTCTTTGTGTGTGTCTGTGTGTTTTATAGTCGTTTAGTTTCCTTGCTTAAGTTGTGACTTACAGGGTTAGTATTACTGGTAATGATTAACCTAGAGCGGTATATGATAATGATCATAACCTTATGTCAACAGCAGGATATTACATCTCTTTACCATCAAAAACTCAAGCGACTGTGGAAATCTAGTACCAATCAGCTGTTCAAACAACCGCCTCTGTTTCACCCGCCACAAATGTATTGTTTATAATTCAACAATAAAAAATGTTTAAATGAGGAAAAGGACCAGAACACAAAATGAATATGTATTCATGTCGTCAATGGTTTTCCAAAGCAGCCGTCTGCCAGGCAGCCGTGTCTGTAGCTACAAGCACGACTATAATAAGTAAATAAAAGACATTGTGCATCTTTCATTATTGTATTTTCCATTGTATACAGGCTTAACGATTGATCATGTAATGCATAATGAATGCAAAACAGATTTCTGCAGCACTGAAACACACATTGACAGTGAGCCGGAGGCAGCCCCACAATCTGCAGCCATTAGAGGTTTAACATGTGACATTTCAGCACCTGAACAATCTGATAAAACTAATGGAAAGCTTTACAAATGGCTTTACAAGACTTGAGACATGGAAAAATCATGAACTTATGGTGTTTAGTCACTTCTAATCTGGAAATGTAATCGTGTATCAGAGTTTAAAATAAATGCGGATTAATACAGAATTTCAGTCTGAAATGTGGTTCTCCTATTTTACTTGCACGTGTTCATGTTTAACTCCGTTATTTGGGCATCAGTCCAAGTATATTTCTCTTCCACTCGCTCTCGTATGTCTGAAAAGACTTGCAGACACCTGCAGCCGTCAGAGTCAGACTCGGAGGACAGATGTGGTGCAGACCTGCTGTCACAGCTCACCAGCTCACGGGACGCTCCAAGATCTTTCTCTCCTGATTGATTGCGACGTCTATTGACGGCCACTGTTTGATCTGGTGGTGGTTTGTGTTGTGTACAGACACCGATCTGAAACAAATCCATATCTTTCTGGCGTGCTTTTAGCACATCGATTTACAAACAGCCGTTTAAACAGTAAACTGTCGGCCGGCAGATTGTTTTTTCATTCAGTTTGGGCCGTTGGTGGTGAACCTCTGGAGCCAATCGCACACATCTAACCTCCACACTGGGTTTTAGTCGTTGCGTTTGGTAAACACACTACGGCCTCGTGTTCATGGCTTGTGATTCCCAACTTACTGAAGATCCTGTTGAATACAATTTTGTTAGTAGAAATCTTAAGAATGCTTAGTCACTAAACAAACAATATGCAGAATCCAATAAACAAGTCTTGTGCCATACATGTATCTTAAATGTTAGACAACTTTGGAATCAAACTCTTTAAGTCAGGGGTGTCAAACTCGCGGCGAGCGGGACGCATCCCGCGCTGTCAGTGTGGCTACAGACCATCAATGATCGCAAACCGGCGTTGTGACGAAATTCAGGGAGGAAGTACAAGCTGCAAATGGAGGATAATGTTTGTTGGACATTTCACTGTATTATTCACCAGGAGGCGTTGTGTTGCAAGTCGTTAAAAATGGATCGCGTCATAAAAGTGGTTGTCCAAACGCGTCACAAAGCGAGGGGATCAGCAGAGGAGACTCCAAGCAGATAAACAATGGGCTGAGGTCTGAATTGTTGCTCTTTATGTTTCTAGTTCATTGTGAGAAGACCTTTTAAAATAGGGGTTGTCAGACAAAAACTTTCACCAATGATATAAACAGAGGAATATTGTTGTTATGTGTGTGTTATTATGCTGTGATTTTCCTGGTCTGGCCCACTTGAGATCTTCACAGGCAGTATGTGGCCTGTTAACTAAAATGTGTTTGACATCCTTGCTTTAAATCAAATGTAAACGCTTTTTAATATGAATGTTTTGTTCCCCCCTTCTTTCTTTTGTCTTTAGATCTGCCCATGGAGTACAATCCCTCAGATCATCCTCGGGCCAGCACCATCTTCCTCAGCAAGTCACAGACTGACGGTGAGCATTGTGAGTGCCGGGAAAAAAAATAAATGTGAATGGCGTGTTAAAAACTTGCATGTAAAATATGCCTGAGTCTTTATTCGTATCTGGCACACACAGGACCTTCAAGAGGCCAGTGCAGTGTGAGGCAAGAGGAAGTTGTGTCCTGTGCTACTATTTCTGACTAACGAAGGCAGGACTTGGAGTGTGTACTCCACCAATGTAAAGGATTGCCATCCACAAAGTTGGAAAGAATGGCTTTTATTTTGGTTGATTAAATTCTTAGGCACCCCTCTGATGGCTGTGTGCGTCCGCTGCAAAATAACTGAGCACACCATCCGTGCTTGGATGCAATTCCACACAGCTTTCAAGTGCAGATCATGGCGCCTACAGTAATGTGGGCGTCTCAAGGACGCATTAGACTCACTCATTTCAGATGTTCCATCAAAGATCTCTGATTCTCTTTTCTTTTTTATCCCATTGCCTCGCCACTTTACATCACCTCTCTTCCCCTCAACTCCCTCGGGGACCCTTTGACCATTCATGTTGGCTGTGTGTGTGTTATCACTTGCCATAGATCCTCAAAAACCAAATCTTTCAAAGAGCAGCGTCGCCATCCACGCGGCAGATTGCACATTAAGCCAGAACGCAGCCTGCAAAGAATCATCTAAAAAAAAAAAAAACAAGAGTATATTTAACATGAATTCAAACAATGGCTGCCCGCCTTGTGGCAAAGGCCGATGTTTGATTGATGCTGGGACTTCAGATGGGAAGCCATACAAAAGTACCGTTGATCAACAGCCTTTTATTCACAGTAAAAGCTCCAGTGAACATTTTTGTAGCATCTGCCTCAGCGTTGGATTTTCTGAAGCACACTGCGGTGTTTGGATCATCTCTCTTAGGCAGAGATAGACTGATGCTGCAGCCTGGCTCTCTCAGACTGACAGTGATGCACCTTAATCAAGTGACATGTGATGAAGTTAGTTTGTGAGATCCAGCTACGCCACAATCTCTTCACTTTGACGATAAGAGGCCCGAGTTTGTCCCGTTTGCCCGCTCTGGGGAGCCGCCGGTTCGTAGCCAGAAGGCTGATGTATGCTGATCGGATCTTTCCTCAGCCTCATCAAGCTGCTGTGTCAGCATCTGCCGGCCTGTTTTCACAACACCTTGTGCATGAATGAATAAATACCAATGCAGCACACAGAGACATCTTGGACTTTGTGTCTTTTCAGTTGCCGTGCCCAACAAGAGAGGTAAGCATGTATGTGTCTGGTCTCTGTAGGCGTCTCGCACTACGCCGTGTGTTTTGGGCTTCACTTTTCATGTGGTCTCAGGCTTTATTGTTTTTGTTGTACTTGGATCTGTCCGGTTCTCTGTCAGTGGGTGACGTGCCTCCACTGCTGAGCTTCTGATATCGTGCTATGTATGTGTGTGTTTGTGCCCATGTGCATGTTGGTCTGTAGGATGCACCAGTATGAATCGCGCGGCACTGTGCTGCAAAAAAAGAAAAGAGCACACCAGCGGCGCCAGCGGCGCCAGCGGCGCTTAATACGTCTCTTCTACACAGGATGTGTGAATGATTCCACCGGGAGTATGAATCTGTGATTTGACACGAGCACCACTGTGCATCTTTTATTATTAAATGTGTCAGCATTGATGTGTGGGGAGAAAAGAAAAAAAAAAGGACATGATTTTCTTTCTTATTGTTGTAAATCTATACAGGAAGCACAGCGGTCGGGATTGTTTGCCTCACTGAAACACGAAGCAGCGCACACAGTCACATCTGCCCAGAGGAGAAAAACACAACACATGTACATTAGCGAGTGTGTGTGTGTGTGTGTATGTGTATATATATATATATATGTATGTGTGTGTGTGTGTCTGTGTTGTGAGAGGCAGACAGTGCCAGGATGAGAGGCGCCAGACAGCTCGTTACGTCACTGATTGCGTGATGCTGCGCTCTCGTGTGTTCTCCTCCGTCGCACACTCCTACACCTATAGACACACACGGGCAGATGCGAAAAACGCACACAACGGCAAGAGCACCCGGCACACAGCTGTGCGAGCGTGTGCTATGCCGTGCACTTAGCGAGGTGAGCTCTATCAAAACTAACACATCACCATGGCCATTAAGCAGAATTAGCGTCCGTCTGAGCAGAGAGAAAGGAAAACTCTCCTCCTGGAAGAAGCCGTCACTTCTTCTTTTTTTATATTAAAAATGCAGTTTGCTTAACCTGCCATGCTTCGTTTAATGTAGTGTTGCACACTTGGAAGGAAAACAACCTGCAATGTTTCCTTAAGATATAGTGATAGGGCACTACTGAGCCCTGATAAATGCTGCCCCCTGTCTGTGGGGGTTGTGTACTACACACATACTGAGCTTAACGCCTGTTCTCTCCTCTTCCCTCTTCAGTTCGAGAAAAACGAAAGAGCCTTTACATCAACCATGTAAGTAAGATACAAGTGTGTATGACACATGAAGTTGTGGATATTATAATGGTGCAAATGGTGATTTTATTGTCTTGTATTTCTTGCAAGTTCACACACATTTCGGAGAACAAGGTAAAGTCCTTCAAACAACGAGCCTTTCAAAAGATCCAACTCCTTTAATCACTGTCATCCATCTTCAAACCCCACACGTTCCACTTTTAGTCATAGTCACGCGTGTGTGTGTGTGTGTGTGTGAGCTAAAATATGCACTTACATGTCAATATTTAGATGTAGTAACAACAACGTCATCATTTTGTGGTGTAGTTCATCTTTCTCCGTCCCTCTTTCAGGCCCGAGTTCAGCGATTTGTAATATTTCCGTGATGAATCAGTGTGTTTATCTTGAAGGGAATAACCATTGTTTTGAGTTTGAGCAAAATGAAAAAAGGAAAATTATTGACATGAAAACTCCCTGGTCTAGTATGTGCCAGAAGTAAATGAGCGTATTAAACGAAGGTTCATCACTGAAAGTTTTCTCTGAAGATGCACTCCACCATGAATCCCTTTCCTGCATGCAACCATGTGACGCTGACAGATGACAGACATAATTAGTTTGTGGGCTTGCAGGTGCCCTACTTTACTTGGCTGGTCTGAGTAGGACTAGAATAGAAACTGATGTGGATGTTTATTTGTGTGTGTGTGTGTGTGTGTGTGTGTGTGTGTGTGTGTGTGTGTGTGTGTGTGCGCGTGTGTGTGAACTCCAGCATCATCCAGGCTCGGTGAGACGGAAGTACAGCTCATGCTCCACCATTTTCCTTGACGACAGCACCGTCAGTCAGCCCAACCTCAAATACACCATCAAATGGTAACAACTGTTTCCTCACAGGAAATAATTCACAATCTAATGTTTAATCTCTGTGTCTCTTACCATGAGTTGAGTTTGAAATGAATTGCTTTTTTTCTGCCTTTACAGCGTAGCCCTCGCAATATACTACCACATAAAGAACAGGTATGAACCGGGTTTTCCTTATGATCCTTTTATATGTGTTTGCATTCATCTCCACTGTTCACAATCATGCATCAAATATCAGCGTCACGGGTTAGCCGACCAAAATAAAACCGTGACAGAAAACAAAACGCCCCCCATAGCTCATGTTCAAGTGGCAAACTCTCTTGCTATTGTGACATCCTGCCTGATGGCTGCCTCCTCCTGCGTGAGCTGGGCATCCTCCCCCAAACTGTGGCCTTGTCGAGGGATGCAGAGACGTCCTTTTCCTTGTCTCCATAGCAATAACGTGGATGTAGGAATCCTGTGACGCTCTGCGTTTTGAAGTGCGGATAAATGCCCATGAATGGCTTATTAAACGGGGCAATGTGACCTCCCAGAGGATGAAGAAGTCATATTTAAAAAACTAAACCAGTCTAATGCCACCTGGTTTTGTATTCATTATTATTTCTTATCCGTTTGTCATTCCAGGGACGTCGACGGAAGAATGCTGGTCGACATTTTCAATGAGAAACTGCACCCGCTCTCGGTAAGGCCTTAACTGAAGATGCGTCTCCATTATGTGAACACTGTGGAGCTGTCGGGGCTCATCCGCGAGACAAAGCACACGGGCAAATACACACACGGAGCCGGCAGCCTGTGCTCCCGTGCCGGTAAACAATCCCATCAAATGCCATTGAACAGAGTGAATGTGTCGTTTTCATTTGGATTCGTTGTCTTCCCCTCCAGAAGTCTGAAATTCCTCCAGATTACGAAAAACACGACCCCGAGCAGAAGCAGATCTACCGCTTCGTCAGGACGCTGTTCAGCGCCGCGCAGCTCACCGCTGAGTGTGCCATTGTCACCTTGGTAAGTGTGTGTGTGCGTGTGTGTGTGTGTGTGTGTGTGTGTGTGTGTGTGTGTGTGTGTGTGTGTTCCAGTGCTGACACCAGGAGGGAGTGTTGCTTCTTGATTCTCTTTTTACCCTCCGTGGTCTCACACGCTGTCCTCTTGCTGCTACCTTCCTCAGTCTCATCTCTCTCTCTCTCCCTCTCTTATTCTCCGACGTCATTTCTTCCTCCTGAAGCCTATGAAATGCTCCGTACATCCCTCTGGAGATTCGGTCCCCACAAATGTTGAAAAGTAAGCCAATTCTCACAGGAGGGGAACCGGAGGATCGCAAGGTCGCACATGATGTGGTTTGATCCGAGCAGTCTCCTTTCACAATGACTTTGTTCTGCGTCTGCAGCGAGGATGTAACTGGTGCTTTACTGTACAGCAGGATCTCTCCCGACGACTTCAGACATCGCGCGCTGCTCACCGGTTTAAAAAAACGTGAAAACAAGGACAGCTTTTCTCCCCAGTCCCTCTCATGGCTTTTTCTGCCTCTTCTCCCCCGACTCTTTCTTCCTCTCACATTGAGTTTGGTGTTCGTTCTCTTGTCATCATCAAATATTACAGTTTCTTTAGTAAAGTACTGGCATGTCTTTATTGTATTATCTAACAGGAGCATTTAAAGAAAACATGCATATCCACTCGTAAAAAAAAGCTTCGATGCCTGTTTTCTGTTGCCCTCAATTGTGTGTATTATATTTTACATATATATATATAGAGAGAGAGAGAGAGAGAGGGAGAGAGAGAGAGATAGAGAGAGAGACAGAGAGAGAGAGAGAGAGAGAGAGAGAGACAGGGAGAGAGAGACAGAGAGAGAGAGAATATCTGGGAGTTGGTGATGGATTAGAAACACCAGTGAGTACAATATAGACCAGTCCCAAACCATTAAGAGCTTTACAAAACAAGTAAAAGCCCTAAAAGACACTGGGGGCCAATAGAGTGCAGCTAAAACAGGGAAATGAGCCCTCTCTTCCTTGTGTTGGTTAAAAGCCTGGCAGTTCAGTTCTGAATAAATTTAACTTTTTCAATTGCCTGTTTTTCCCAAAGAAGATCCAGTAGGAATCCCTCCCTCCACACTCATCTGCCCAGAAACTTCTCTTTCCACACTTTGTCACTCGGGCCGACACCTCGTGTCCCCAGAGACCGGAAAGAGTTAATACGGCTGGCCCGGTGGCCTCGCATCGGGTTGCCCCGTTTCACAAATGTGTGAACTGAACAGGGGGAGGGGTCAAGGCAGGGATGGGAAACAAGCACACACACTCTGGCACACGTCCCCCAGAGTAAAGTCCGGCATGCCGTCTCAGTAATCCAATAGCGCTGTTGGCGGGCGGCTATGCGGTTAGCTTAGCTGACACGGCTAACTTTAGCCTTCATTCCCTCCACAATCATCGAGAGGAAAGGGAAGGCGGAGGGGATCGAAACCACAGGGACCAGCCTGTCCTGTTTGGGAAGACAAATGGTGCTCAAGATTCCCAGTAGCAGACATCATGGACACACTACACTTTGTGACATGTGACGCTACAACGCTGCAGCTCCACAGCTCAAACTCTTAACATTGCCAAGGCCATTTCAAGGGGGCAAAGGTCATTCATTGGTTCACACAGAAACTATTAGTTTAAAAACATGTTGCACATCTTTCTATACTACACCTCCCTCACTAACCGGACAGTCCTGCACCGGTCATGGGTAATACCTGGAGAGCGGGAGGAGACCTGCAGAGCATCAGCTCGGGCTTTTTTGTCATTTTAATTCCTCTCTTTTTACAACTTGACATCAAAATAGATATTAAAGGTTTAATTATGACCTGTTTGTCCTGCTAACAAGAGCTCTAAGTCTCCAGTTTATAATACATGATACAAATTAAGAAATGTTTTATCTTGTTGTATTACAAACACAATATTTTAGTTCCTAATCATTTGAATTCTGTGTTTTTAATACAACTCACCAATATAGATGACTTCTACAACATAAAAGGAAATAGTTGATGAAAATGTATACTTTTGTTCATTGGCTATAAGCCTATTAGAAATGAAAAGACGAACAGAGTGAAATCGTTAACTTATTAAATGAAACACATGTTGACAAACTGCGTCCTCTTCAGTAATCTATAACGCAATGTTTGATATCGCAATACTCTGCGTATCACAATCACAACATATTGTGATGGTATTGTTTCTCTGGTGAGAATCAGAATCACGCAATGACTCAAATTCGTTGTCGTGCCTCTTTGTAGAAGTTCCTCTCTGTGCCGTTGCGGTCATATCCCCCAGCATGCAGCCTGGCTCTTGTTTCATGCAGGCTGTCCCTCAATGTTTGCTGCCCGCTGCCAGAGGAGTGCATATGCGGTGTCTGTTGGCAGGCTCCGGGCTACTACACAGATAGGTCAGCACCGCCTGCAGGCACAGAGCCCAACCCAGCATGACTTGTTGGATTAGACACCTGAGCTGTGCTGGTGGGCAACTCGAACCAGGCTGCAGAGAAGGATGAAAGTAGGATGTTCTCCGCTCTCCGCCTCTCTGTTTGTCCAAAGCACAAGGCAGCCTTTCATGTCCAGCAATTACACGGGAATACTCGCCATCTAAACGAGGACCCGCTGCTCTCCAACAGTCTTCCAGGATTCTGTTCAGGCTTTTCAGTTCGGCCACAGAGCACATCCAGACAGAGTAATAAGTTGAGCCCACAGTGGATTTCAATCTGTCACGAAAAGTACAGCGTCTCTGCAGACCGGATTCATTTTTGGGTTGTCAGACTTGTCATCCGCGTTGACAGATTTCAAAGCTGTAACTGGTCTGAATTCTGAAGTCTGCAGAACATTTTATTTATGGAAATAGGAAATATAGTTTCTAGTCAACAGAGGTGGAATATGTGTTTACAAGAATAACATGCATTGTTTTAGACTGCATTAAATCATATCGGTTACAAACCTAAGTAAATGACATGTTCAAAAAGTCCCTATGTACTAAGTACTACAAATAAAAAAATGAACACGACTGTAGGATACTGAATTTACAGTATTTATTGAGAGAAGTAAATAAAAGTACAAAACTCATGTTGAAAAGGAAAAGTAAATGGTACTTTAAACACAAAAGGAAACTAAAAAGCTGACAGATGTTGGCACACTTTGGAGGCTGTTTAATCCTGTGCTGCAGCTTTCATTAGCACGGCAGACATTTCGGATCGCTGCAGCTTTCATGCTTTTTACAACGACTCTCTAACACAGTGATGATCAGTGGAATCAGCCTCTGCGTTACACAAAGTGTTGCAGCTTGGGAGGAACAGGTGCCCGCAGGCTCGGTGTGCTGTGCGATCACAGCACACCGACTGTGGGAAGTCTGGCTACCGGGAAAAAGAGAGAGAGAACTGGGGACTGAGGCAGAGAGACGGAGCGTTTCCATCCACACAGATATTTTAATGAGCGAGCTCTGGAGAGACTGGATCAGTTTCTGCCACCTTGTTATCGTTGTTTTTACCTGGAGGAGGAGCAGTTGGCAGGAGACAAACAGTAAAGCAGCAAACTAACTCTGCAGCGTAGACACTTAGAGTAGGGCAGAGGCTAATGGATAACACAACAATGCAAGCTTCTGTTCTCTGTTCCAAGTGCACGTTCCTCATACGGGGAAAAAAAGACCTCATTGGATCTCAGCCATGTGTACAATCTCATTTCTTCAAGTGGAAACGGTGAACACGTGCGCAGACGTTAACGTGTGACGCGTGTCTTTGTCCAGGTGTATTTGGAGAGGCTCCTGACCTACGCTGAGATCGACATTTGCCCCGTCAACTGGAAGCGCATCGTGCTCGGAGCCATCCTCCTGGCGTCCAAGGTGTGGGACGACCAGGCGGTCTGGAACGTCGACTACTGCCAAATTCTCAAGGATATCACCGTGGAGGACATGTGAGTTGCTGCGAGAACACACTCAAAATATTGTATTTCAACACACACACACACACACACACACACACACACACACACACAGCTGAAAGGCATGTAGACGAAGGTCAGTTCATTTTTCTGCGTAACAATAATTACCAAATTTGAAAATGTGTTAAAGATAATTATGCGTCTGTGATATAAAGGTGGCAGGAGATGTGTTTAATTACGTCTGTGCTAAAAATATGATCTCACTCACATTTCATAAGACATCATGGCCAACTTTTCATTTCCAGTGCATGATCTATCGAGGGCAAGACAAAAAATGCATTGGCTACAGTTGATTAGTTGACTTTATAGCTTGTTCAGCCCAAAATTCAAAAGGATAAGTAGTTCACTCTCATAGAAAACTAAAACAAAAAAAAAAAAAAACGGTGAATTACTTTTGCTTGTATGCGACTCATTAATGAACCAGCTAACCATCACTGTTGACCATCGTGCCCGGCTTGTGGGTCTTGCTATGCAGAGAAAGGCCTGTGTTTGTGAGGTCGGCCTGGGTTCAAGAGGAGCTCAGAGTCACATGTCTGGAAATGGCTCTGCCCTCTGTCCGCTTTGCGTGACACCCATGACTCCTGGATCGGTCCCAAGAAAGCAGTGACATAATCGGATGGCCAAGTTAGACGAAACTGATGAGATACAAGTATGAAAATGCCGTCCGCCATTGTTAGAGCACGATTAGTGCATGGCAGACTGTACGGGGCGCGGGTTTTACTTTGTTGGTGTCCGTTTTTTTAATCAGGGTTTCTTGCATTTTTCCTCATGAAGCAACAGTATAAATCTACGTGCCATCGAGTCACCAAGCGTGAAACGTGGCTGGTTTGTTACTTCCTGTGTGACACGAGGAAGAAGCATCTTAAACATCTCTGTCTTGTTAACCACATTCATCTGGATAGATTTAAAAAAAAAAAAAAAGAGGCGTGACGCGATGCTGTAGGCGACCTCTGACCTCTGTTGCATTCCCACCCCTCTGCACCAGTGGCTGTATATTCTGGTCCGTTGGGCTCTGATTTTACACAGCAATGACTCGAGTCCACCTGTTTGGGACTCGAGTCATCTCCAGTCATTCTCCGGTGAGGGCCGATTCACTGACTTGACCTCAGATTTTCCTCAGAAGATCAATTTCAGTTGTGTTTTGTTTAATCCGTGCTCGGTGACACAGCCTGCTGAATTCTCTCTCCACCGCCAACAGACACAAGCTGGACTGTGAAATGGCCGCGGGGCAGTCTGTGAAGAACAGTGAGGAGCGGAGGAGCACAAAAAGAAAACGCATGAGAATAGCTGAACGAGTGCCACGGCCAGATAGAAAAAGAAGCAGCATTATCAGGCAGGGGTTTGGCTCCAGCGGAGGCTAAATTTAGCCCGTCTGTTGCTGCATGCCTGTAAATGTGCGTGGGTGTGGAGCAGAGGCTTCGGAAGAAGAGCTGGATTGTGCCTCTTGTGCAGGTTACAGCACAAAAAGGAAATCGGCCCGCGAATTAAGATAAACGGATGAAAGCGTCTGTCGGCGTGCTGCAGCCGGTATCACAGAGCCGTGCAGCATCAGGCAATGACTGACAATAGCATCGGGGACGTGGGATCAATATTCTTCCTCACACGTAACGCTCACAGCCCTGTGCTTAGATATCACTCCTTCAGTAGGACGAAAGGCTTATGTTTGGTGGGGGCACTGGGGATTTACTTGCTGGATGTGTGTTGGTACCGCACACGTGAAGATAACACTCCCTCTTTGGTATTTTTGTCTCTTCAGTCTCTCTAGACAGAATGGGTTTGAAATAGAGAAGAGAATTGATTTGTCTGTCTCCAATCTCAGCTACTTCTAGTTCCTCGCTAAATATCTGATTGCACATGCCTCTCTCTCCCTCTCTCTCCCTCTCTCTCTCTCTCTCTCTCTCTCTCTCTCTCTCTCTCTCTCTCTGTGAAAAAAAACCAAAAAGGAATGAGCTGGAGCGTCAGTTTCTGGAGCTGCTGCAGTTCAACATCAACGTGCCGTCCAGCGTCTACGCCAAGTATTACTTTGACCTGCGCTCCATGGCGGAGGCCAACAACCTCAGCTTCCCCCTGGAGCCGCTCAGCAGGGAGAAGGCCCAGAAACTAGAGGTGAGCAGCATTTAGATTTTGGAGTTCAGGTCAGGTAGAAAAAAAAGAAATCTCAAAATCTGAACCCAATTTGTTGGAGCCTGAGGTTGTGGTGCGAATGGACTGAGGGTCAGTTCAACACGTGCACACGAATCACAGCCAGCATCTGCCGGGTGAAGGACAGGATGGCGTGGACTTCACGCAGCAGACATTTTGACATTTCATAGCAGAAAAAACACACGTGTAATAACTAATATAATAAGTAATTGACTGCATTCCCTTGAGTTTGGCCTGTCGCAGGTCGCTGGTACTCTGCTGTAATACTAATGGACTGGAGCCCCGATATGACGAGTCAAAACAGGTTGATTCCTTTACCTATACTCGCGTCTTATTAGAGTAACGTGCTGAAGAAGCACAGTCCAGTTTGTACACGCCCACACAGTCCTGAGCAGAGCTCTGATCTCTTCACCACATGGAAGTTAAACTAGAAAACACATTTGTGTACATAGACTAAGGATGTGCAGGGGGAAACGTTTGCTTATTTTATGCTGCAATCACAGCTATGTATTATGATATATTGACATTTTTAAAACACAATAAACAACTAAACTAAATCAACTCTTTGAAAACGAAAGGGAGTGAGCCGTCTCTCATACGTTAATTAAATGGATCGAAGATAAATCGATCGATACAGAATTCTCAAAATAGACCTCAACACTTTACATGAAATCAAGAATCGTTGTTTTTGCGGCTGCGAGCATGCCTCACATAATGCTTGTTTCCCATCTGCCAACAGATGTGAATGTTGATCAGACAACATCAAAATAAACAAGTGTCCCTTTTCCGTCTCTCATATTGCACACGTGCCATAACGATCTCAGCCGTTCCCTCTAAAACAACTCACCAGAGCGTACGCCTCACCTTCTCATTTCTGCTGTTTCTGTTGTCGTCCTTTTGTCTTCCAGGCCATCTCGCGGTTGTGCGATGACATCTACAAGGACTTGAGGAAACAAACGAAGAAGCGGTCAGTGAGCGCCGACAACCTGACGGTGGTGCGGTGGTGTCCAGCCATCCTTTCCTAACAGTGGCGCCCGCAGCACGGAGACAGACCTGTCAGACATACTGTACTGTGTTTTCTGCCTGGTGAGCAGGCCAACCAGGCGGGCAGCGGTCCTGTGGATCATTACACACACACACACTCACACACACACACAAACACCCCCCCCCCAACTTTACAAGTTTGATTGAACCCTCTCTGGTTGTTGTACATAGAAGAAGTTCCACTGGCTGCCTGCACTGAACCAATCAGAGCTCAGTTGAACCAAACAAAGTGTGTGAGATAAAGTTGTTGGAATGAAGACCTCGACTGCAGAAGAGACCAAACAAACAGAGCTGGCAATATATATATATATATATATACACACACACACACACACACACACACACACACACACACACACACACACACACACGGTGTATATATGAGAAAGACCATGTGACCACGTGAAATTGGGACACGCTTAATGTGGAAAAACTCGGCGACAGCAGCGCTCCATATTTCCCTCCGAGGCTCCACTCGCTGCTGCGGTTGCTTGAAGGAGGCCGTGTACATTCCTGTCGTTTTAATCTTTTGGTTCAGTCACTTGCTGAGCTGAAGCATGGGATGATTATTCTTTTTCATTTAATTTTTTCGACAGGCACATTTGGAAATTTCGTTTCAGAGTTGTGTTGGTGTTCACCCTCTCTTTTTTGCATCTCCCATCCAAGAGTACAGAAAGGAAAAAGACATGTTCATTCCTCTGTCGGCTTCATGCACTCTGGGCCGCATGTCAACGTACTCATCTCCATCGGAGCCGTCTCAAGGAAGTTCTCGCTCAGAGGGCGCTGGCTGGAAAAGGGCGAGTCAGTGCTCTGACGGGACCAGGAAATTCAACTCGTACCATCACGGCGAGGCCATCCTGCCAACATCCAGACACAGCTATTCACTGAAAGCAATATTCACGCGTTGCTCGGTTGTTGTGATTACATACGATGAAGCGTGCATCCTCGGGAGGAGGCTGAGCGGAGGACAGCGGCCCACTACTCCGTCAGACACGAGACATACTGTAGAGATGTGTTGTACTTAACTCACTGCCATCGTCCGGACCTGTGGTGCCTGTAATAAGCTAGTTTAACACTTCTCCCCTTTCTACCGGAGGAATAGAACAAATAACTGAAGTATTTTTTTCTCTGCTTTCTTTAACATTTTGTATGGTTCTTCCAGCTTACAGACACAGCACAAAGTGGAATATCGACATTCAGGAGCCACTAAACGCATGATTTTTTTCCCCCCGGGGGTTATTTTGTGTTTTTCCTGGAGAGGAAACCGAAATGACAGAAGAAAAAAAAAAAAAAAAAAAAGCATTACGTGACGATTCACACACTGCTTACAAAAATATAGATTGTATACATTTTGCTAAGTTGTCTCTGTACAGTGTAAATGAAGCAAAGTGGGGAGACAGAGCGTTAGAAAAAAGAAAGGAAAGACAGAATGATGACAGAACGCTTCTACTGGATCCGTTCATACTGTACACCAGAGAGTCAAGATGTTGACAAATCAAGTGAAGATAAAGTATTACAATTTAAACGGGAGACACCACTTCAGATATTTTTTCTCTGTTTTCTTGTTACGATCTTTTTCTCCGCAGCAGAAAATGCTCCGTTTTTATATGTTACATGCTGTATATGGTAACTTAATAATTAAGAGACAATTCAAGCTTGTTTTATTGGTCGGTTTTATTTCTTATCCCACTCTGAAGGCATTGCCAGATCCGTGTGTTCCTCACTGATGATGCTTGTTTGTTATGGACTCCTGTAATCAGGAACGTCAAACAGTGTCACTGAATACGTCCATAAATATAATTCCATTATTTAAATGGTGTGTAAAAAAAGAGCTAGAATCTTTTATTGTTTTCCTTTAACTTCCATCAGTTGGTAAAAAAGTTTTTTTTTTCCACCTCAATCAGTAAAACGTAATTTATTTTTCTCCTCTCCATCTTCCTCTTCTGTAGCTCATTACGTTTGCTGTTCTTGGCACACAATAAATCATTTATTCTCCCCGTTTCCATTTAAAATGTCACAGTTTTACAGACGTCTCTTTTAGGATAGTGGTTTATGGGAGAAATGCTCTTTGGGCCGCGGGGGATTTTTTTTGTGTCAGCATCCTGCAAGTTGCTTCAATAATCACACACACACAGACACACACAGCCATTATTTTCTGAAAGCTGAAAACAACAATACAGAGCATTAATGTGTGCCAAGACCAAACATTTGGAAAATTGAGTTGGTAAAAGATAATAAATAAATGTTTGTTCATTTTATCCACTTGTGAAAACGTTGGAGGATAATTCAAAAGCGTTAT